>NC_079448.1:50478081-50630581 GCF_903798145.1 Danio aesculapii | reverse complement strand
TGCAATTCGCTCCGACCACCAAACTAAGCGCTCAGTGTTCTAGTATCAGTTTTTATGCACTAAGGCAGCTTTGCAAAAAACAGCGACGCATTCAAGTTGTCAGCTGCTAGAAAAGAGTAATGGTGCATAATAGACACCTCACCTCGCTACATCAGTGCTATGAAGAGAAAAGAGAGACTGCTTTCTCCTTTAAGTGTTTTTGGCAGCTTAACTGATAGTAATGAAACATAACAGCCAGCCATAATAACTGTCACTATTACTTAGTGGGCCTCAGAAGGGAATAAAAAAAATGTGGATCTGTGCTGTACTCTATACTCATGCGAATGACATAATTCCTGTCTAATGCTGTCTGCGTGAGGAAAAGAAGTCAAACTTTGACATGATCATAACTTACAGCAAGCGTATTACCGTGTCTATAGACTAGTAAGCTGAAGCTGTAATGGAATGGCTGAAAACCATTTAGGAGGATGGCGTTTTAGATTATGGATTAATAAGCGATTCATGGAACAATCTTGTGAACTGTGTGCTAAATAAATACAAAATTCATTCATTCATTCATTTTCATCCGCTTTTCCCGAGCCGGGTCTCAATAGAGAATCCCAGACTTCCCTCTCCCCAGACACTTCCTCCAGCTCCTCCAGGGGGATCTCGAGGTGTTCCCAGGCCAGCCGACAGACATAGTCCCTTCAGCTTGTCCTGGGTCTTTCCAGAGGCCTCCTCCTGGTGGGACATACCTGGAACCTCCCTATGTAGGCATCAAAGAGGCATCCGAAACAGATGCCAGACCCATCTCAGCTGACTTCTCTCGATGTGGAGGAGCAGCGGCTCTACTCTGAGCTCCTCCCAGGTGACAGAGCTCCTCACTCTGTCTATAATAATGCACCCGGCCACCCTGTGAAGGAAACTCCTTTAGGCCACTTGTATCCACGATCTTTTAATCATAATCCACAGCTCATGACCGTAGGTGAATGTAGGAACATAGATTGACTGGTAAATCAAGAGCTTCGCATTTCAGCTCAGCTCCTTCTTTACCAAAACGGACCGGTACATCAACCGGATTACTGCTGCCACTGCACCAATCCACCTGTCAATCTCACGTTCCATCCTTCCCTCACTCGTGAACAAAACCCGAAAAAATACTAAATAAAAAAATACATAATATGTAGAAAAAAATGAAAGAAAAATGTATGACCCCCCTCGCCCTCTCTTTTCTTTATTGGAAGTTGAAGGAATAGTTCACCCAAAAGTAAAAATTACCCTGTAATTTACTCACCATCAAGCCCCAATTTACTCACAATGTTTTCGACCCCGGTAATCAGTGATTGCAGTTTATAATTTAAACATTTTAAGTTTTTTGTTACAAAAACACATCAATCTGCATCAAAAATCCCAATTCTACCTATTAGCACTAGGGCTAAGGGGAAGGGCTCGATGGCCCTTGAAACTGAGATTTTTCAGGACCACACTCGAAATCAAGGGGTAAGAAAATTTCCCAGAATACACCATCTACAACAGCAAAATGGCTGCACACTGAGGTCAGAAGATGCATAATTTAGTACTTTTTGTCATTATTATGAATTTTTACAACAAATAAACATGTTTTATGTATATATATGTGTATATATCTATCTATCTATCTATCTATCTAACTATTAACTATATACTTGAGTAATTTTTTCATCAGATACTTTTTAACTCTTACTCGAGTAACTTTTAAGATTGTTACTTTTACTTCAGTAAAAATTTCCGCAAGTACTTGTACTTTTACTTGAGTATCGATTTTGGATGCTACTCACCTCTAATTGCTACTCACGTGAACAAGCACCGATTTGCCTGTGATTTTAGGCATTTGTCAACGATTTTTCAAAACCTGACGGCGAGTCAAAATCAGGGCTAAAATCATGCAGTTTGAATTGAGTCTAACTTAATTAACCTAGTTAAGCCTTTAAAAGTCACTTTAAGCTGAATACTTGTATTCTGAAAAATATCTAGTCACTGTCATCATGGCAAAGATAAAATAAATCAGTTATTAGAAATTAGTTATTAAAACTATTATGTGTAGAAATGAGTTTAAAAAATCTTCTCTCCGTTAAACAGAAATTTAAAACAGGGGGGTTAATAATTCACGGGGCAAATAATTCTGGCTTCAACTATACTTCTATAACTTCTGACTATATAAAAAAGCATTATCAACTCCAAAGAGAGCAGGTTCACTCAGATCTTTGCTGAATTTGGAACCATCTCACGATTTCAGCTTACATTTTTATAGGCGTCTTGTCTTTTGGATTGATTCTAAACCCTTGAATAGTGTGTGCTGCTGATGTCTGTTTCTTGAGCTGAGGAAATCCCCAATCCCAGCACCGCTTTCAGCTGCTTTCCTCTGCTGTGGCTTGTTCAGAAGAGCTACTGGAATCCATCTAGTCTTTTGGGTGAACTTGTGTGTGGTAAACAAGTCTGCGAGTAAACGTTGCTTTGAATACTAAATAAATGCTGCTTTTTAGGAATGGCGTGTGGTTGCGCAGTATTTTAAGTCAGGATGATTACACGTTTGCTTGTGAAAAACAGTGATGAGCTGGTAATAATTTGATGTAAACATGCAGCTTGTGCAGATGGGGTGTCACGGTGACTCCTTCGCAAAAATTGCGGTTTTGGCATCTTTCTTGGCATGTATCTGTGCTCCTGAGGTGCTCTGCCCTTGTAGTGCCGCTCCAAACCTCTGCCCACTGACTTTGAGCCTGCTGGGCAATAGACCGCTGAGCCTGGCAGCAAATATGGCTGAAATCTGACTTCCAGGAAACTGCAGTCATTTCAGCTCACTGCACATTATGTACTCTATCTATCTATCTATCTATCTATCTATCTATCTATCTATCTATCTATCTATCTATCTATCTATCTATCTATCTATCTATCTATCTATCTATCTATCTATCTATCCATCCATCCATCCATCCATCCATCCATCCATCCATCCATCCATCCATCCATCCATCCATCCATCCATCCATCCATCCATCCATCCATCCATCCATCCATCCATCCATCCATCCATCCATCCATCCATCCATCCATCCATCCATCCATCCATCCATCCATCCATCGTTCTATCTATCTATCTATCTATCTATCTATCTATCTATCTATCTATCTATCTATCTATCTATCTATCTATCTATCTATCTACTATCTATCGTTCTATCTATCTATCTATCTATCTATCTATCTATCTATCTATCTATCTATCTATCTATCTATCTATCTATCTATCTATCTATCTATCTATCTATCTATCTGTCTATCTGTCTGTCTGTCTGTCTGTCTGTCTGTCTGTCTGTCTGTCTCTGTCTGTCTATCTATCTATCTATCTATCTGTCTATCTGTCTATCTGTCTGTCTGTCTGTCTGTCTGTCTGTCTATCTATCTATCTATCTATCTATCTATCTATCGTTCTATCTATCTATCTATCTATCTATCTATCTATCTATCTATCTATCTATCTATCTATCTATCTATCTATCTATCTATCCATCCATCCATCCATCCATCCATCCATCCATCCATCCATCCATCCATCCATCCATCCATCCATCCATCCATCCATCCATCCATCCATCCATCCATCCATCCATCCATCCATCCATCCATCCATCCATCCATCCATCCATCCATCCATCCATCCATCCATCCATCCATCCATCCATCCATCCATCGTTCTATCTATCTATCTATCTATCTATCTATCTATCTATCTATCTATCTATCTATCTATCTATCTATCTATCTATCTATCTATCTATCTATCTATCTATCTATCTATCTATCTATCTATCTATCTATCTGTCTATCTGTCTCTCTGTTTTTAACATTGATTGCAGTATCATTGTAATGTAATAAAAAGTATTTTGTGACACCCACATCGTCATTTAAAATGCAGGTTTATGTTTTAAGAAAATAACTCTGAATGGAGGCGCTCATTTTACTCTTATATAAACTGTAAAACGTCTATGCAAATGAATGCAATACTTTATGTAAAAACTAAATCATTATATACTATAGTAGCCTATAGTAGAGCTGAAGATCTTTGCCTGAACCCGATGGGTTCGGGTGCGTTCGGGCTTAATTTCTATCATTTTAGACAGGTGCAGACTGGGCTCTGGCTTACGCTCCAGCTTGCATGGTAAATGAACAGTCATGTGATGAATTTTAATTAGCGCAAGAAAGTAATCAAATCATTTGTTACAACATTAAAATCCATCCCTGCAAAGGTGAAACAAATGATGATGGAGAGGTCAAAAAGAGGGAAATTTGCAGAGTGAGAAGTACAGCTAGCTGACAGGGAAAATGACGAGGTCACTCGCTACATTGAAACCGCAGTCATGGAAAAAGAAATGGATGTTCTTAGCTGGTGGAACATGAACAAACAATCCTACCCAAAACTTGCAAAATTAGCCAGATCAATAATACTACTGTATGCATCCCGGCCAGCAGCAGCAGTGAAAGGGTGTTCAGTGCTGCAGGACTGCGCTAAAGACATCTACAGTGGATTCAATAATGTTCCTCCACCAAACACGTAGCCTATTCTTGGTGAGTAAAGGATTTTCAAATTATAACTAAATATTAATTAAATCAAAAATTGACATTATTCTATTAATATTCAGCTTCACCATCACCGGATTGTAAAGGAAAGTGGTGAAACAAATCCTGCAGAGCCTTTACCTTAATTTCTTTATTGCCAAATACCCGTCATAATTTAGAATTTACTTTTATTTAATTTGTTAGGAAAGACTTATTTTTATTGGTGTGTTGGCCAATTTAAAGGCTAAGTGTATGTACGTGCCGAGATGTTACAGATGACTTTTCTCTATTTCTCTATTTCTTTGTTCCAACTTCTAAGTGGCCTATAACCTACGTTTGTTATGAATAAATTATGATAAAACACGTATAAACGACTTATTGTTGAAAATAGGCAAAAGAGCTGTGTGCAAGTGCACATTTGAATAATGTCGGACTGTAAACGGGTTCGGGCTTTTAAAAAGTTGTCAATCAAAATGTACTTGTCGGGCTCGGACCGAATTCTGTCTGGCTCGGGCCGTGTCGGGCCTAACTTTTATGGCCCGATTACGGCTCTAGCCTATAAAAAGGTCAATATTGCCTTGTTGTTTCTCATCTTGCTCAGCGCGCACGCATTGAACCGCAAGTGACAGATGCAGAGAACATGAATTAAAATAATATAGGCTGGAATTAAAATAATATAAGCTTTCTTATAGTAGGCCTATGTAAAAATAGCACCGCACCGTTTCCCAGCATTTCGCTGGTAATGTCTTTAAATAAATAATTAGGCCTATTTAATTATTCATTTATTATTTATGTACAGTAATTGAGACATAAAATGAGATAGTAATCAACAACAAAAATATCAATGAAAACTGTAAATGAAAAAGCCTATTTATTGACTGTCTTAGTTCTATCACTTTAAAATAGCACACACTGTACATCTCTCTATATTTAGGCTAATACACTGCTTTATTTATTTATTTAGGCCTACTTATTTGTATTTATGTTTGTACTTTCATTTTAGTTGTCTTATTTCTTTAAGTCTACTTTCCGAAATGAATCCTCTTTGCACCTAACAAATTTACAATAATAATAAAGTTTGTTAACAAGTATTATAATTATAATGCCTTGTTTCATTGTTTATCTTTATTTACAAGCAGCAGAGTATTGACAGCTGTATAGGCTATTTATGTCCGTTCACATATCGTCCATTTTTGCCCCCTGGTGGCATAGTCGCAAACTGCGGTCATACATAAGAAACACGTTCTTTTCCTTTAGAGCGGCGGAGGTACAAGGCGCGACAGTAATGCTCATATTAAAGTGTCACCTACTGTATGCTGGATAAGTTGGCGGTTCATTCTGCTGTGGCAACCTTTGATTAATAAAGGGACTAAGCCGAAAATGAATGAATGAATGCTCATGAAATGTCTTGAACATGAACATGCACTCACAAACACAAGTGTATGTTGTGTTTAGTGTCTGCACATCTCTTCCCGACACTGACCATAAAAACGATGGCCTTTGTCCTTGTTTACACCAGAAGATTTGTGTCAGATTTGCCCAGCCAACTGATATAAAAAAAAACAACAACTATTTGGCAAATAAATAAAACACTCACTCACAAGGTCTCTTCCTAGACCACGTGTTTCCCTAGTACTGCCAAGTGTGGTTTACCTGATGTTCAGAGAGGAGCAGAAATGACCTCAGCTCTGTGTTTGTGTCTGTACTTGTGAACATAATGTGGAGGATGTCAACAGACGCTTCCTTTAGGCAATCGCAGGAGATTCTGATGCTGAATATAAAAGGGCACGGACAAAGAAAAAGCCTACTTCGGTCTGGAACATTGAGAACGCAGACAGGTGGAGTGGATAAAGTGTATTAAATGAAATATTGATCATTCCACTTAGGAAGCAATATCAGTTTAAAGGGATAGTTCACTCAGAAATTACTCACTGTTTGCTCATTGACATGTGCTTCCAAACCTTTAGAAGTTTCTTTCTTATGTTGAACACAAAAGAAGATATTTTAAATAAAGCTGATAACAGGTAAATAAAGCTAAACTGGTAACCATTGGCTTTAATAGTCGGAAATACAAATACTATGGAGGTCTATAGTTACAGGTTTACAGCTTTCTTCAAAATATCTTCTTCTGTGTTATATATCTTAAAACTAAAGAGATTTTGAAGAAAGCTGAAAACCGGTAACCATTGACTTTAATAGTTGGAAATACAAATACTATGGAAGTCAATGGTTACAGGTTTTCAGCTTTCTTCAAAATATCTTATTTTGTGTTATCTACTTAAAATAATGATATTTTGATGAAAGTTGATAACCAGTAACCATTGACTTTAATAGTAAATAAAACAAAACAAAAAAAAAAAAAAAACAGAAAAAAACTATGGAAGTCAATGGTTACAGGTTTTCAGCTTTCTTCAAAATATATCTTAAAATTAAAAATATTTGAAGGAAGATGAAAACCGGTAACCATTGACTTTAATAATCAAAAATGCAAATAATGTGGAAGTGAATGCACTGAAAACAGTGTTGCATGCAAAATAAACAATTTATTTGTGTTGAATTTAAACAAACAAATTAAATTTAATAATGTTCAACTTAATTTGTTTGTTTAAATTCAGCCCAAATAAATTGTTTACAACTACTTAACGTAAAAAAATTGAGTAAATCCAAGGAATCATCTTTGAATCATTTTTTTCAGTGTGGTTACAGGTTTTCAGCTTTCTTCAAAATATCTTCTTTTGTGTTATCATCTTAAAATAATGATATTTTGATGAAAGCTGATAACCGGTAACCATTGACTTAAATAGTCGAAAAAACGAAAACTATGGAAGTCAATGGTTACAGGTTTTCAGCTTTCTTCAAAATATCTTCTTTTGTGTTATACGTCTTAAAATTAAAGATATTTTGAAGAAAGCTGAAAACAGGTAACCACTGTCTTTAATAGGCTAAAATACAGTACAGATATTATGGAAGTCAATGGGTACCAGTTTCCAACATTCTTGAAAATATCTTCTTTTGTGTTTAACAGAGAAAAAGAAAGTCATAAAGGTTTGGAACCACTTGAGGGTAAGTAAATAGCAACTTAAATATTTGGTGAACTATCCCTTTAAAGTAATATAGTCATGTTAAATTGTATTTTAGGAGTTTTGTGTGTCTTAACATTAGGGGGATAGTAAAATAACAATTATAATACTGTAAAATACATTCCATTTAGTTTTGTTGAACTCAAAAGAAGATAATTTAATAGTGTTTTTCCCTAGAAGTCAGTGGTTACTGGTTTCCAACATTCTTTGAAATATCTTCTTTTGTGTTTTACAGAAAAAAGAAACTTACAAAAGTGAGTACATTTGAATTTTTTGAGTGAACTATGCCTTTAAGTGTTTTTAAGTGATGTTAAATTATATTTTTGCTGTTTTGTGTTATCTGTCTTAACATTAAAGAGAAAAAATAAAAATAAAAATAAATTCTCTGAAGGCGGCTCAGTGGTTAGCACTGTCACCTCACAGCAAGAAAGTCTCTGGTTTAAGTCCCGGCAGGGTCAGTTGGCATCTCTGTGTGGAGTTTGCATGTTCTCCCTGTGTTGGCGTGGGTTTCCTCTGGATGCTCCGGTTTCCCCCACAGTCCAAAGACTACAATAAGTGAATTGAATAAACTAAATTGGCCGTAGTGTATGAGTGTGTGTAAATAAGAGTGTATGGGTGTTTCCCAGTACTAGGATGTGGCTGGAAGGCCATCCACTGCAAAAAACATATGCCGGAAAAGTTGGCGGTTCATTCCGCTGTGGCGACCCCTGATGAATTCTGAATGAATTCTGTGAAATACTTACCCTCCACTTTGTTTTGATGAACACAAAATAAGATATTTTAATAGTGTTTTTTACCATACGATGGAAGTCAATGGTTACCGTTTTCCAACATTCTTTGAAATATCTTCTTTTGTGGTCAACCAAAAAAAAAAAAAAAGATTTACAAAGCATTTTAATTTTTGGCTGGGCTATTCCTTTAAGTGTTTATAAGAGCATAACATATTTGTCAGTTTGTGTGCAAGAATCACCTGCTCGTGTCCAGCATTTGCGAGTGTCAGCAAACAGACAGATAAGAGAGGAGCCGGCGCATGAGAAAGGTGACGTGGTGTCACATTTGAATAAATGAAATATTGATGCCATCAGTCAATTCAAATTCACCATCGGGGATCCTGGGAACACATTAGGGTGTTGCTAATAAGATCATTTCCATTTAATGCAGTCACTCAAAAGAACAGGACTGGTCTTTTATGAGTGGATTTTAGATTAATGTGCCACTATTTAAAGGTGCACTGCTTTATGTACTATATGTTAATTCATTTATTTTCTTTTTGGCTTAGTCCCTTTATTAATCAGGGGTCGCCACAGCGGAATGAACCGCCGACTTATCCAGCATATGTTTTACACAGCGGATGCCCTTCCAGCCGCAACCCAACACTGGGAAACACCCATACACTCTTGCACACACACACGCTACAGCCAATTTAGCTTAATCAATCCACCCATAGCGCATGTGTTTGGACCGTGGGGAAAACCGGAGCACCCGGGGGAAATGAGCACCCGGGGGAAACCCTCGCCAACATGGGGAGAACATGCAAACTTTACACAGAAATGACAACTGACCCAGCCGGGGCACGAACCAGCAATCTTTTTGCTGTGAGGCGATCGTGCTACCCACTGAGCCACCGTGTCACCTTTTCTGTTATATTGCAAACTTAATTCTCTCTATATTATTAATATCAAACAACTAAAATGCCAATAAAAGCCACGGTGATAATCTGCCGTGTTGAATTTCAACAACAAAATTTGACAGAGAGATTAGAGCCCCACTTGTCCCAATGGTACATACATCATACAAACACCTACATACAGTTGAAGTCAGAATTATTAGTCCCCCTTTGATTTATTTATTTTTTTTATATTTCCTAAATGATGTTTAACAGAGCAAGGAAATTTTCACAGTATGTCTGATAATATTTTTTCTTCTGGAGAAAGTCTAATTTCTTTTATTTCAGCTAGAATAAAAGCAGTTTAAAATTTTTTAAAAGCCATTTTAAGGTCAAAATGATTAGCCCCTTTAAGCTATATTTTTTTCTCGATAGTCTACAAAACCATCATTATACAATAACTTGCCTAATTACCCTAACCTGCCTAGTTAACCTAATTAACCTAGTTAAGCCTTTAAATGTCACTTTAAGCTGTATAGAAGTGTCTTGAAGAATATCTAGTCAAATATTATTTACTGTCGTCATGGCAAAGATAAAATAAATCAGTTATTAGAATTGAGTTATTAAAACTATTATGTGTAGAAATGTGTTGAAAAAATCTTCTTGAAACCGAAAATGGGGGGGGGGGGAATAAACAGGGGGGCTAATAATTCTGACCTCAACTGTATATGACAGTACACTGTAAGAAAATTATGTGATCAATTAGTCCTGACAGCATGTTTTAGGTCATTATAACATATTAAACTAAGTTAATCATGTTCTAACTTAGTTTAATAAGCTATGCAAGCTGTTTTAAGTCAGTTTAACATAATATAAGTTCAATGGACTCTTAAAAGTTTAAGGCAACCAGGAATTTTTACAGTGTAGATGTTATTCCTGTGACTGATATTTTAGAGAATTTTAAATGCATGAAATGGACTGGGTTCCACACAATCGATCATTTTACACATTTAAGTGAATTGAATATATAACTGTTAATGCATGATTTTAGCACCGATTTTCACTCGCCGACAGGTTTTGAGAATTCACAGACAAATAAGTGCTCGTTCACAAGAGCAACAATCACATAGTGTGAACTATCAAAATCATGTCATGTGAAATGAGTTCTGATTGAAAATAACATCTGTGATCACTTACAGCCAATGAAAGAGCAGCATCCACTAGTGTGGGTATCTGCAGGCCAGCGGGAGGTTGTGGGCGAAGGTAAAAGCACTCATTTTCAGTCTTTTGGACCCAAGAAATGGAGGAAAAACTACTGCAAATTTGGCAGGAGCAGCTGTGTCTATTTGACTAGTCATCTTTAAGAGTCGAAATTATCATATGCATTTGTTTATATGGTCTTTTTCACCAAAGAAGGCTTACACAAATTCCAAAGGTAGATTCAGGCTTGGTGTGTGGACTTTAGGGGTTTTAAGATGTGGTCACATGTTGATTGGTCAGTTTAAATGTCTAAGTATTTGGGCTTTAGTCACATGGTCAAGAAAGATACAAAATAGCTGGTAAACTTTGCTCTGCCTTTTTATTCCTGGCCTGTCTTTTTCCTGGGACACGTTTCAGAAAGGAGGTTAAGTGAAAACTCAGAGCATTTTAACCCTGAAATGAGAGAAACTCTGGGTTTTCCGTTTCAAAATGGCAGGTTTGTCAAACTGGAGAAAGCAGCGTAAGTCAAGCCTGTTTCTGAAAGAGAGGTAACTTTAACTCAGAGTCAGTAACTTACTCCGTGAAACTAACCTGGTCAGGAGCAGGTTTTATTCTCTAAACCAGGGGTCACCAAACTTGTTCCTGGAGGGCCGGTGTCCTGCAGATTTTAGCTCAAACACTAATCAAACACAACTGAATAAGCTAATCAAGGTCTTACTAGGTATACTTGAAACACCCAGGCAGGTGTGTTGAGGCAAGTTGAAGCTAAACCCTGCAGGGACACTGGCCCTCCAGGACCGAGATCGGTGACCCCTGCTCTAAACTCTGAGTTTGTCGGTCTCCTCCCCTTTTTTAAAGGTGAAGCGGTATTTCTCGCCTTAACCTTACGTTTCCACCCACCTATTTTAATGCTCATTTTAGAGATGCGCATAAAAAACGATTGATGGAAACGTCATGATGCACATAACTTGAAAATACGCATAAAAAACATGCGCATAACTGAGTAGGATCAACTTTTATTCGATAGAAAAGATGCACCTAAACTGCGATGGAATCACTTTTACTGAACAAATTACAGTATTATGCATTAAAAAAGGTTTGTTAAGAGATCATATGATGTTGAAAACGTGTGTGAATGGACAAATCAGCAGGCTGAGCACACTGTAACGCATCTTAAATGTTGTTTTGGTCATTCTTTCTAAAACGCCTTAACCGTTTCAATATTAATGTTAATATATTATTAATGATCTCCAGAGCGTCTGGAGCATGTCAGGAGCGTCTGTTCTCCACGTCTCATGGCTTCAAATGCCCCCACGTGTTCATTGTGTGTCAGTGTTGTCTTCTGAGGTGCAAGTACATTTATTAAATAAAGAAAAGATTGACGCAGCTTCTTCTACCGCAGTAATTTCTGTTTTTACTGTTGATATTTGGCGCCCGTTTAATCAGGAAGTGGCGATTTTGTTCTCTTTGACTCGCTGAATGGAAACGCTGCTTTATTCACACATCTTATATGCGTTATTCCAATTTTGCACATAATTTTAATTAATATATTTGGATGGAAACATAGCTATTGCCTACATTTCAGTCACACAAAGAACAAAGTCACGTACGAGAATGGCTAGTCCTTTTTTAATAATTATTTAGCTTAAATTCGCAGACCTTCGACAGGGACATGTACTGTAACTAGATAAATGGGATATTACTCGATCTAAAAACTACTTTAGTGCTGCTTACATTCTAAATGTCATATCAACCTCTGATCAACGTGTGTAAAAGTGGGAACGTGTGTACAAATCTTATAAACGTCACACATAACATTACTTATTTTATCATACTTAAATATTTAAATACTTCAAATATAAAATTACGGATTAACTTTGGCAGCTGTTTTCCCATGCTAACTGTCTCTGTTTCCCTGATGCAGTGGTGTTGCTTTTTAAAATATATGCTCATATTTGCTATAACTTTGCATGAGCACATCAAGTTCAGCTGGAGAAAGAAATGGTGATCTCTTTTTTTAAGATGTTGCCAAAGTCACTCGTAATATCAGCGCTCCGTTTATAATGCTTTTTTATAGACACAGTGTGCGCGCTTAACTCTGAGTTGGTTGATTGACCTAAATCAGATCCGCTATTCTGGAACCGAAAACTCTGTGTTTTTAATCTTTCGGTAAATCGACTCAGAGTTCAGGTTTAAACTCTGAGTTGGTTAAACCTCCTTGCTAAAACAAGCTTCTAGTCTGCTCCTCTCCTGCTCCGGAGGCTATCTTCTCTGCCTTTTTGAGGCCTACTTGCTCTCTTTGTCTCTCTCTCCCCCTGTCTCTCCTTCTACCTATGGTAACTTTATTTTTACATTTAAGCTGGGTACAATTAACATCATGTTTTTATTATTTCATATTTGATCATTTTATACAGTTATTTGTACTTAATTTAGAGAATTATTGTCATTAAATCATCTCATTTTCAAGTATTTGTGAATTAATTTTGATTTAACATCAACACTTAACTGTTCTATATTGCAATACAATACAATCACATAATATCAATGCTCTCCCACATGTTTAGCTATTAATATGGCCCTTATTTCCATTTTTGGTAGAAGATTGCAGAAGAATGGTTTGACTAGAAATGTACAGTTTTTTACCATCAGGCTGATAACTTTTTAGTCACTCGGCAGAACTACAGTATGACCTGCTGTGGTTAAAACCCATTCTTACACATCTGAGCAATAACACAACCGGGTCCAAAAAGAAAAAGTTGAAGAGAAATTGCTAATTCTCTTCAAAAGCCAGGCGAGCAAAATAAGTACATTCTCTACCCCACTAAAGGCTTCTGTCTCATTATGTAGTTAATAACAAAAGATATACTATGTAACCTCGCATTGTTTCCATTTCACTTCTTGTGTGCGTTTGGTTGTGAGATGTAGTTTGAGGACTGAGACGAAGTAGTCTGCGATTCTTCCTATTGCAAAGCCATGCAGTGTGATTTCCCTTGTTGCCGATCCATCTTCCAGTGTAAACACAGCAGCGATAGAACGCTAGCCCAGATAGTCATGCAGCGTGAAAACATCGGTGACGCCACTACTTTGAAAATCCTGTAGTCTGAACTCGGTATTAGTTTTCCCCCCAAAAACCTTAAGCAGTGTGTTTCAGCTCATTTTAAATAAGTATTTTGAACAAACAGCAAGAGTGAGTGCATACTCTCAATGCTTTTAAACCAAAGCCGAAGAGATTCCAAAGTAATTATCAAATCTGCAAACATGTCCGTTTGTCTAATCAGAAATCATCATCTAGATATTAGCGCCAACAAGCCAATGACTTGCCAAACAGTTGGATGGCCAAATACTCCTTAAATGTAGTGAATGCAGTAGAAGTGCTTCAATTAAGATTGGGCTAATATTGCAGTAGCAGACGGAGCCGGGCGCTCAGAGCTGCTGAGAGGGTGATTTATTGTTGCTTGCGTGTTTGAGACAGCGAGGAAGGGAGGTAATCAGCATGGAGCTGCAGTTTAATGCTGTTTCAGGGTCACGCTGCACTTTGCACTCGACTCCTGCATAAAATATGCTCTCGTTCCTCCATCACACTCTGTCTCTTTGTCCTCCGTAACACTTGTTAACACTAAAATCTGTTGAAAGTTACAAAGTAAAGCCCCTCGGCAAAGATCAAGCTAGTAACCATGGAAGTAAAGTGGTGTCTGGAAGAAATGGCCCCAGAAAGGGTTATGATGAGTGAATTAAAAATAAAGTTTGTTTACTTGTTTGGAAAGCCATTTTATATCTTAGAAAATCACTTACAGAACTCCAAGAGGAATGAACGAGGAGTTGGACCTGTCTGTGTTTCTTTAACAGTTTGTTGTTTAGCTATAATATCATGAATCATGGATTTTGAAGATGTAGTGATACAAATAATGAGATGAAATGGATTTTTTAATGTTTTTGAGCTGTGGGAATTTCACTGTATTGACGTAGACATGAATAAGTGAATGATGATAATTGATATGCTATTTTTCCTGTAAAATAATGTTTTTGAAGACAAGGGTATTTTTCGTGTGGTTGATAATGATATTGAAATGAAAAAGAGACTGTTGGTAATCATCGAGTACCTGTCTAGCTCATCGACACAATATAACTAATGTATTTTGTAATGTTTTGTACTGTAATGTGTCGGAACGTCATTTTATTGATGTAAATCTGCTATTCTCCTGTGAAATCTCCTGTGAAAAAATGTTTTCGAAGGTGAGGGTAAATATTTCTTGCAGTGTTGCCAGATTGGGCGGTTTTGAATTTATTTTGGCGGGTAAAAAATGACATAGGCGGGTAGTGAAAATTTGGGCGGTCTGCCCTCATACACCTGTTTTGATCTCCTAAAGAGATGCCATAGTCCCCGTTCTTCGCTTACATATGATTAGAACAGTGTAAAAACGCTTGTGATCTCCCTTCCTGACACGACATCCCCATCCCCCTCCCCCCGGCTCCTCAGCCTTAACCCGGCTTATTATAGTCTATTGATTGTTGGGTGGCGCTTTTTGGTTTTCAGCAATTTTTCGACATTTTTTTGGGCTGGAAACAGTCAGCAACATCTGGCAACACTGATTTATTGTGTGGTTAGTTATGTGTGTTGAGGTGAAGGTGAGATTGTCTTTAATCATCAACTGGCCGTCAAATGTATTTTTTAATGTTTTGGACTGTCGGATTTTTATTGTATTGATGATAATTGATATGTTATTTTTCTGTGAAATAATGTTTTGGATATGAAGGTAAATAGTCCTTATGTGGTTAATCATGGAATAATGAAATGAAAATGAAATGGTTTTTTAATCATCGAGCGGCCGTCTAACCAATGACTTAATGTGATTGATTATGAGATAAAAGGGTGGAGTGAGAGGATTGTGTCATACATTGAGTAAGGCATTGTGCTGAAGCGTTTGTGTTTTTATATCACCCAAAGAATGTAAAAATAAAAACAATACGAAGCAATTATTTGACGAGTGCGAATCATGACTTTTTTGAACAGTAGTATTGACAAAATTAACGCACCACAAAATTTTCTTTAAAAACCGAGAGCGCGCAGGGCAAACTTAATTACTCTACATACCTTAGAAATTGGCCAGAAATATTTTATATACTTAGGCCCAATCCCAATTCTACCATAAATTGGTTTAAGCAGTGTAGTGTGGATGGATCAACCCAGGCTCATTCTGAAAACGTACCTCCACGGACGTTTCTTAAGACCACAAAATACATCCCAGCGGCACGTTTTTCTGCAGTTTTTGTTTTCGCGAATCCACCAGAGGTCGCCGTGTACGCTTTTTGAGATCTCAAATTTCCCCTGTGAGTGCCATTCGCGCCTGCTTTTCTCGCGTGAACCCACCAGAGGCCACTGTCGACTCACTTTTTGACAGACTTTCTGACTGACTGAGCGAACGATTGACTGACCCACCCTTCCCCTTCCCTAAACCCAACCAATTTTATCGATTGACCCGCCCACCCACTTCCCTAAACCCAACCAACACATTTCAAAAGCAATCCAAAAAATTAAAAACCCTCGTCTGATTTATTTATTTATTTTTTTTCCATTTACAAAGTTTTCAGACTTTACCACATTCTCACCCTGCTATTCACCTGTTTGTTTTATATTTTGGATTCTGTTTTTGCCTGCTTTCTGGAACCGCTCTTCACCGGACTCGAACCCCCGTCTTCGTGGTCAACTCCTCCCTGCATGTCAAATCCGCCGATGTACGTGGTGCGCTAACAGGACAAACTGGTTGCAGCCGGAATGCCGTCCGTACGGAGGTAAGCGGTCAGTCAAGCTGGTAAGCGTGAAAAGGAACGGCATCACACCGTCCCGCAGCGTTCGTTTAAAAAAAATTAAATGCAGCCATACGTACCTCCGCCTACGTAATTCGCTGTCTCCAGAAACGTCCGCAGGGCTACGTTTTCTCAATGAGCCTGTGTTGGGATAGATAGTTGTTCAGAAACACTGGGTTTAACGCCAGTGTGGATGCAGATTGTTTTCATTCTAAAACACCGCTTTAAATCTAACGTATTAGTGTAAACGGGGCCTTAGGCACAGTAGGAAGGATTGCCACCTAGTAGTTGAACTAGATCAGGGATCTCATACTCAAATTGGTGGGAGGCCATTTCAGTGACTGACAATTTATAGGAAGACGTTTTAAAATTCAAGCACAAGGAAAAAGAGGAAACTTGACATAATTGATGCATCTTAGGACAACAGACATGTGGTTTATATTTCAAGAATTACCTGTCACCGGTGATAATGCAAATCAGGACGTTTATCGTGTCGCTCATCAGCTGCTGAAATATATCTGTGGTTGTTGTGTGTATGGCCGAGCGTTAGACAAACACCCAGTCATTCTTACATCGAGTATATGCAGTCAAAACTCGGCAGTATAATTTACAGCAGTTTAATTCAGTGGATGTTTTCATCCCTAACATAAAAAATGGGTAGTACTGTAAATTTGAACAGTGCACAAGTGTTAAATATATTTTACAGTCTATGAATCCAGCCACCTATTGAATTTTACAAATATGGTTTCCCATTTTAGTCATTATATCACTATTATACCGTAATGATCATTTTAACATCTCTGCAGTTTCTGAACTCAAATTATGTAAATAAAAATAATTGCTTACTATAATTAAAACAAATTACCAGTACTTTATGGTTTAAAAACAATATTTTGCTTACTATAAATTACTATAGTATTTAATGTGGAAAATCATTAATAAAAAAAGTTATTAGAAAATTAATCAAATACACACTATTAAATCGCTTGAGAAAAATAATAATATAGTGTTATACATTTGTTACATGTAAAAAGATTTTTATTACATATAAAGATGTGTTATTGTCTATATTAACTTGATATTATTTCCTTCATTATAAATGAATCCATTATATAAATTAAACCTGTCCAATTTAGATCGTTCAGCAAGGCCAGCAAACGAGTATCTGCTGTATTGACTATTTCAGATAGTAATGACTGATCATCTATGATGACATAGAAAACTGTTCAGTCTATTATATTGAATAGCGATCAGAAACAACGCTCTTCATTCGCCCGTCTTGATCGCAATTTGTGAAATAGTAAACACCATTGTTTATTGTGTACAATATTTATTAACAATATATATAAAAATATATTGATGACGAGGTTCGAGAAGACGTTAATAACATTAACATCCGTCGTAACCATGTGAAGTTTCATAAACTAATTTCGAGAGGAGCACGTGATATGATTGAGCACGTCTGGCCACTCATGTGTAATCAGTAATAATCCAATCAGAGTGATCCTAGTTTACTATAAATAGATCATTTTCTCCCTACTGTTTCTATCTTCGTTTGTAAGAATCCCCCCTTCCACCCCATCTTCTCCTTTTCCTCCCTTTTCTAAAGGGGGAGCTCTCGAGACCTACCTGATCTCGGATCTCCTGATATGCTTATCGACCGGGCGGGAGCCCTGGGCTCAAATATCTCCGAGCTCAGGGTTCTCTCCCGGGACAGCATGCCAAACCTGCTTTATACGCCAAGCATATCTAAGTGGGAACTCTTGAAATATGGTTTGCCTAGATCGTGTGTGTGCTGGATTGTGTGTGCCTGAAACGTATGTGGTTCTGCGGGCATGCAGCTAGATGTTATTGGGGAGAAGGTTGGCGTTGATAATGAAATCGAAAATGAAAACTGAAATAAAAAAGTGTCAATAAAAGGAAAACATAAAAAATTTTAAATTTTAATTTGAATTGTGTCACTATTATAGTGTGATCGTTAATAACACGCCTTGTAAAAATTGTCTTTGCGTTTTATTTTTCAGTTTGGCTTTTCATTTTAATATTGGCAGTCTTGTTGCAGAAATGCAGTGAAAATGAAATGAAATTTAAAATTGTTAAATCGGCAACTTCAGTTTAATTATCGATTTGACAGGGTCGATGTGTTGTCACAGTGAAAATGAAAATAAAAATTAAATAATTTGATTTTATTTGAAATTTTGGCTGATATTTCGTGACAAGTGTTTATTAATGAAATTGTTAATCTGGTTTTCGTTTTAATTTCCAATGTTTATTTGATTTTATTTAAAATTGACAGGATTGACCTTCCATATTTTAGTCATATTTGGAATAGAAAAACTTAAGGAAAAGCATTTTTTGCAGTGTATGTGTGTGTGTGTGTGTGTGTGTGTGATAAAGAGGATCTGTAAGCCAAGCGTCCATCATTCAACAGAAATAATATGCCAGACATCAACGCTGTGGGTCACCCTGAAGAAAAGGTGACACTAACAGAAACACGCCAGAAAAACAGAGCATCGAAAACACACTCTGCTTCGACTGTGAGCTAGCCTTTTACATCGATTCACAAAGGTTTACTTACCCAACACAAATCCTACAAACACCATTCAACACTGTCAACGTCCACGGCTAGCAGTTGTAACCGATGTAAATGGATGCCTTGGGTGAAACTGTGCTGCGATTATAGACATGAAAAGTAAAAATAACGCTGTGACTCGCACTCAAGTGTTGATGGCTCTCTGAATTTCACAGCTGGTAATCTCATATGTTCATTAAAAATAACCTGTGCAATGCACTGAAAAAAAACCCACAAGCAACTCAGACAGCTGCTACAAGTAACGACTGATCTCAGGTACAAAGGGGCAGAAAGCATCTTGAGCAAAACGCGTCTAAATGAATGCATCAATTATTTCTCAAGCACCTCGCTTTGCAAAGGCCTTTATTGCATATATTATGGTAATGTAAAAATCATACATACATCGTCCATACGCTCAATTTGAATTTACCCATTTGTGAAATATACTTTAACACTGCAAAAAAGCGATTAGTTACTTTACTTTTTAAAAAAAAGTGAGTAAATCTGTTGCCTTAAACGCAACAAGTTGGTTTTACTTTTAAAAAAAAAGTCAATAAAGCCTGTTGGGTATTGCCCAATTTAGAATACCCGTTTTTTAATGTTGCTGTCTACTTCAGCACTCTAATTAAAGAGTAAGAGTCTATTTTCCACCTTTTATTTTGAGCAAGGAGGCAATTTTCCGTAATGAACAATAAGTATAAGCAGGGGCGTAGCAACCAGGGGGGATCCATCCCCCTCACTTTTAGAGACAGACCATTTAGAAACAGGTGATTAATAATTATATGAACGTATGATCTCATGCAGCCGTCCCCCGCACTTTTAAAATGTCCACTACGCCCCTGAGTATAAGTAAATAATAAAATATCAAACATGAAAAATATTTATGTACTGACACAATGAACATCCCAATACAAACAATACAGTATTAGCATCTCTCGTAAAGTGCAGTCAGCAGACTAATGTATGCTGGATGTAAACAGAATATAAATGGACATAAATGACTGAAGCTGCATTATATAAAGGACATGTGACAGCATAAGGCATGACAAATGTGGAATATAGTACACTGAAACATAATCAAACACAAACAAGATGTCAACGATGACCTCGGAATTAGTCGCAATGTCGATGGTAGCAGCACTACTGCTCGCGGCCGATCTCGGGTCACTAACATTACAGACTTAATGTCAAACATAAAAGGGTCATTATAAACATGCCGTCAAGGAACAAAGTTACTTGGAAATAACTTTACCCCGCACTTCACAATGTCTCACAGATGGAAATCGCATCTCATTTTTCTAACGAATCTTCTGTTGAACTGCATCCCAATCATCACAAATACTGGAGAATACCTACCGGAACCCGCATGGACCCAAAAATTCTCAGAGAAATCAATCAAGTTTGGTGAAGGAAAAATCATGGTTCGGGGTTACATTTAGTATTGGGGCATGCGAGAGATCTGTAGAGTGGATGGAAACATCAACAGCCTGAGGTATCAAGACATTTGTGCTGCCCAGTACATTACAAACCACAGGAGAGGGCAGATTCATCAGCAGGATAGCGCTTCTACTCATACGTCAGCCTCCACATCAAAGCTCCTGAAAGCAAAGAAGGTCAAGGTGCTCCAGGATTGGCCAGCCCAGTCACCAGATATAAACATTATTGAGCATGTCTGAGGTAAGAGGCACTAAAGATGAATCCAAAGAATCTTGATGAACTCTGGGAGTCCTGCAAGTATGCTTTCTTTGCCATTCCAGATGACTTTATTAACCAGTGATTTGAGTCATTGCAGAGATGTATGGATGCAGTCCTCCAAGCTCATGATGGAGTCAGACACAATATTCATTCTGTTTCCACTGCAGCATGACCACATATTCTATACTGGACATTATTTCTGTTCAGTGACAAGACTTTTGTCTAAGCAAAGTCAGACCTTACTGTCCTAATGAAATAAGTAAAAATGAAAGCATGATCATATTTTATTTTGGTATAATAAGCGTAATCTAGAAACCTTTACCCTTCATATAAGCCACTTCTGATACCAAATGATCAACTAAGTCAAGATATTATTTTTGTTCCAAAAACTTGGATAGGCATCAAGAATTTTGTCAGGTAGTGTACAAACTGTATATTCTCTCCCCAAAAACAGAACCTTCACAGCAAACAATCTGCACTTTCACATTTTCAAAACTTTATTCTTTCTGATTTATAAGCATAAAATATCCATTATTTATCTAGTATGTCAATTCTGGTCCCCACAGTGACACAAGTCCCTATGAATCAGTGTGTATTTAGGTTTAAGTCTCCACCGGGATATAAAATCAAGTACAGCACACACACACACACACACACACACACACACTGCAGCTGTTTGCCAACCAATCAGTAACCCTGTCATTATTAATGAGATGAAATGATGGCATAAATGTTTAAGCAGTATCACCAGCACAATGGTCACGATGTCCTCTTCTGTGTGTGCTTCTTCGAAGGTGCAACCTTAATGGTAATAATAGAGGAAGGTTTAGTATTGTAAAAAAAGGGCTTACTTCTGAAGTTAGTTCTAAATTTAAAATAAAAATGTTGTCATTTAGAGCATAAAATAGCATCGGTAGTTAGTAAGTAATAGTTAGTTAGTAATAGTTAGTTAGTAATAGTTAGTTAGTAATAGTTAGTTAGTAATAGTTAGTTAGTAATAGTTGCTCTTCAGCGGATCGGCAATCAGGAGTATCATTTACATGACACTCAACTGAACTGAACTGAAATTTCAACAGTGGCATTTATACTAATCTGAACTGAAGCAGTTGCAATTGATTAGAACTACACCAGCATGCTACACTGCTCTCCTGCCTGCCTGAACTGCTGGAAGGTTCCACAATTTAAAATATGATGGCTTTTTTTTGTTCTTCATCTATGTTAAGCTGCTTTGACAATTTGCATTGTAAAAAATGCTATAGAATTAAAGATGAATTGAATTGAATAAATTTTTACACAATACAATTCCAGTTTTTAATTTTTAGAAGAGTTAATAAATCAACATTTGGTGAGACCTTAATTTTGTGCTAATTTAAAAATTAAAATGACACCATTTTCGTTTAAAATTTGGAAGAAATGTTATTTGGCCGGCCGCACGGTGGCTCACGGTGATTGCTATAAATCATGTTTTTTTTTTTAATCTGAAATGTACCGTAACATTTTCTGCAACTTTTGAATCAATTTATTAAAGTGTTTTATTGTATCTATTCACCCAGTTATATTCCAGATGTTACAGTATAATTAATTACATGTTATTATATAACCGACCAGTCAATAACTAAACACTCAAGTCTTGTTTGTCAGCTTTTTGATTCACAAAAAAACCCCAAATCAATTCATATGAGAAGTCATTCCCATAAAGGAATCTTATATTATAGCTAATATTTTTGAACTGGGCAGCACGGTGGCTCAGTGGTTAGCACTGTTGCCTCATAGCAAGATGGTCGCTGGTTCGAGTCCCGGCTGGGCCAATTGGCATTTCTGTGTGGAGTTTGCATTTTCTCCCTGTGTTGGCGTGGGTTTCACAATATATAATTGGATTTAAATTTAATTATATATAAAATTAAAACTATATATATATATATATATATATATATATATATATATATATATATATATATATATATATATATATATATATATATATATATATATATATATATATTTACATTTTTTTTATAAATTTTTTTTAAAAATATTTCCCGAATGATGTTTAACAGGAAATTTTAACAGTATTTCCTATAATATTTTTTTTCTTCTGGAGAAAGTCTTATTTGTTTTATTTCGGCTAGAATAAAAGCAGCTTTTAATTTTTTTAAACCCATTTTAAGGTTAATATTATTAGCCCCTTTAAGCTATTTTTTTTTCAATAGTCTACAGAATAAACCATCATTATACAATAACTTGCCTAATTACTCTAACCTGACTACTTAACCTAATTAACCTAGTTAAGCCCTAAATGTCACTTCAAGCTGTATAGAAGTGTCTTGAAGTCTAGTAAAGTATCTAGTAAAATATTATTTACTGTCATCATGGCAAAGATAAAAGAAATCACCTATTAGAAATGAGTTATGAAGACTATTATGCTTAGAAATGTGTTGAAAACATCTCTCCGTTAAACAGAAATTGGGGGAAAAAATAAACAGAGGGGGGTAATAATTCTGACTTCAACTGCACACACACACACACACACATATATATATATATATATATATATATATATATATATATATATATATATATATATATATATATATATATATATATATATATATGTGTGTGTGTGTGTGTGTGTGTGTGTGCAGTTGATAAAGAGAACAGGGAGATTGCAAAAGAGCTGCTTTAAACTGGACTGGCTGTTATCTACTATTAAGCATATTCAAAAATATATAGACAAATGTAAAATACAGTAAAACACCCTAAATCTGTTGAATGGCGATCTGATGGCGGTTGAGTTTGCAGCTGGATATTATTGGGTAATCTCTGACAGAAACAGTGAACAGCTCTGCCAGAGCACGCCTGAAGCTCAAATGCAAGTTTATTTTACATTCTATTGCAGAAACACCATTGAGCCTCACTAGATCCTCCTGTATGGGCGCGCATCCATTATATGACACTCACAACATTAATTTGGACAGTTATGCAGATATCGTATATAGTTCACACAGACAGAGAGACTTTCACTTCACGCATAGTTTGTGAATGAACAGACTATGTGTAGCCTACTAGTTGCAGACGCGATCATGAGGCTGTTTTTGCACTGAGTTTGAAGTAATCAATTAGAGTTTCATTTCGATCATTTTATTATAGCATATTAATAATGAAATCCAAAAATTATAGTATAATATTAAGAGTTGATTGAAAGCTATATCAAGACCCATCTGCAGGATTGCTGAGTCGCACTACTGGCCCACCGGTTGAGAATCCCTGCTCTAATGGACCATCAAAATAAAGTGTTACCAAAAAAAAAATTATAAATTGGCTAATAATATTGACCTTAAAATTAAAAATTGACCTTGGATTTAAAAAATTAAAAACTGCTTTTGTTCTAGCCGAAATAAAACAATTAATTCTCCAGAAGAAAAAATATTATCAGACATACTGTGAGAAATTTCCTTGCTCTGCTGAACATCATGTGGAAAATATTTGAAAAAGTAAATAAAAATCACAGGAGGGTGAATAATTCCGACTTCTACTGTATATGACATACAAGCAGGGGCGTAGCAACCGGGGGGGACAAGGGGATCCGTCCCCCTCACTTTTAGAGACAGACCATTTAGAAACAGGTGATTAATAATTATATGAACATATGATCTAATACAGCCGTCCCCCTCGCTTTTAAAATGTCCGCCACACCCCTGCATACAAGCTCGTGTTTGGACTTCACATATATGAAATATGTGTCATATATGTAATTTGCATATTTTATCTATGGGTTTCAACAGGGGTCACACTCTTAATCTCTATTATTCAAATATTAAATATTAAAACATCCTCTATTTAAATAGATCTGGTTCTGCATAACCACTGTTTCTCCCTGGCAAACCTTGAATCACATTGTGTGTATTGAATCAGATCAGCATGTGCTGTCAGGAACGTCTTGTGATGTGAGCGTTTGTGTTTCTTGATGATGCCACGAGCATGTGCTCCATAAATCACACTGTCTCACACACACACACACACATTTAGAGATTAAAAGGCCTCAAGGGCTCTGGGCACACACACATACACACACACACGTTCACATGCAGAGACCAAAAGGCAATTTTCACCAGCATCGTAGTGAGACCCACTTCATTAAAATTGGATAGAGAATGGCGGGCCAGCGCCTTCAGAACAAGAGGAGCGAGAAGGTGAGGGAAAAGGAGAAAAGAAAGCGGAGTCTGATTTCCAAGGCTCTTTCTTTACACCCTTCCCCTGCCATCCGTACCGTTCTGTCAAGAATAGCAGGGGAAAAGGAAGCGATCTCATTACTTGACGTTCCTAGGGCTATGCGCTTTGGCTTCTGGGTTGGAGCTTTAGAGCTTGAATTAGCACATGCTCGCTGCGTGGCTGCTTTAATTGTGTGGCAACAGAGGAAATGCGCCGTATTGTCTGAAGGAAACGTGTGTTTGCTGTCATCGTCTGCTGCTCTTTGCTGCACTGTTGTTGTGCCGGGTCTAATGAACTCATTTGGGGCACGGTCTTCATGGTGCTTGACCTGACTGTGATGCTTCCTGATTTTATATACAGTTGAAGTCAAAACTATTCGGCCTTCTGTGATTTTTATTTTCTTTTTCAAATATTTTGGAAATGATGTTTAACAGAGCAAGGAATTTTTCACAGTATTTCCTATAATATTTTTTCTTCTGAAGAAAGTCTTATTTGTTTTATTTTGGCTAGAATAAAAGCAGTTCGATTGTACTTTTAAACCATTTTAAGCTTAATATTATTTGCTCCATTAAGCATTATTTTTTTGATTGTTTACAGAACAAACCATCAATGATTTGCCTGTTTAGCCTTGTTAACCTAATGGCCCATTTCTACTGAAGGGTACCGTGAGGTACTGGTTGGTACGGGTCACCTTTATCAGGCTTGCGTTTCCACTGCCAAAAGAATACCAATGGTGGGCGTGGTGTACGACTGAAACTGTCAGTCGGCAGCATTCTCACTCAAGGAAACGTCAAAGTAAAGCTGTATGGGTCATTAACATATCATATAAGAAGCACTCCTCACAAAACAGATGCTTATACATATAAATCCTTGTGTATACATGTTGATTACTAATCTTTCTATGAACATGATCTATAACTGCAGATTAATGATAGTGTAAAATAGCCTTCTGTAATGTTGATAAAAGTTAAACATGGCAGTTTGTTCATGGTTTAGATTGCTGAAAGAATCATTTGCTCCTTTGTTTTTTTGCACTTCACTCTCATGTTTATCCGTTTCTGAAAGGATGTCTGAAGCACTTCAATAATCACGTGCATGTTTATTATTTCATATTTCAGATTTTGTACTTCTTGGCTTTGTGACAAAGTTTGTTTGAGCTCGGGTCGACCATGGCTCATTATTATATGTATATACTATTACGGTGTAATGTCTCGGCTGTGTATTAAAATGGTGCTTCCTTTCTTTTACAGAGAGTGACGTATCTCTGTTAACCAATAGCATTCAACTGCGTGTCTATTTCCGCCTATTGGTACCCCTTTAGAAAGGGTACCCAAAAAGTGGTACAGTACGGTTCGCTTTTTGGTACCTTTTGACATTGGAAACAGCCATAAAATCGTACCGATCCAAAACTAACCACTCAGTGGAAGCTTGCCATAATTAACCAACACAGGCTCATTGTGGATACGTATCCCTGTCTACATTTCTGGAGAGCTCAAATTATGTAGTCAGAGCTATGTCTGGTGACATTTCGCCTTTAAAATGAATGCTACGGGGCAGTATGATGCCGCAGACGGCTTCTGTTCATATTAGCACTACCGGTTGACCGCTTACCTCCATACGGATGGCTTTTCCGGTGTTACTAGTTTGCCCAGTGGCGAACGTGGGACGCAGAGTGGAATTGACCACAACAATGCGGGTTGAGTCCGGCGAAGAACGGTTTCAGAAACCAGATAAAAAACAAAAGCAAAAAAAAAAAAAAAATACATAAACAACAGGCTGAAAACGTGGAGAAGTCACATGGTTGCGACAGCTTTTTGTTTTCAAAATTGCTTCTGAAAACTCTATCGGTTGAGTTTAGGGAAGGGTGTGGGTGGTTCAGTCATTTAGATGACAGCAAGCTGGCCAGGGGTGCGTTTCCCAAAACCATTGTTAGCCAACTAAGGATGGAACCAAGTTCTGTCATTTCAAACATAGTTCATTGATTTGGCGGTTCCCAAATCCAGCATTCCAGCGAACATTCGCAAACTGCGTCACAAACTTGTTTGCTTGCAACTACACCTCTGGAGCTGTAGTTAGAAACATAGGCCTAGTTCCTGGCTGTGTTCTATGCCCAGTTATTCACACTATGCCCTATTTGCTTAGAACATTTAAACTTAGAATTATTTTTTTTAAAAAAGCATTAAAGTCATCTCTCTTAGGTGTTATTTGCTTTCAAAGTATTTTTAGTTCAGTTTTAGCGATCTTCATGTTTATAATTGCGCTCCCTTTGCAGTGCACTTTGAAAACATTGATGTAATTTTGAACACAGCCGTGGCTCATGACGAAAGATATAGGTGACCTATTATTTAAAAGCAGAATTCACGTTACATCTCTAAAGCTTGTGAAAACAAAAAACACAGCATACGTTAATGCTTTTAATTTAAAGCAGGTTATTTATGAAGTATCTGTACTGCATATGACATGGGCCTGTTGGTTAAAACATTTCTGCAGTGCTTTACATCTGTCAAATTGTAAAAGTAGACTTTTCAAAAAATAAAAAATAAATAAATCACCTCCTTATTTATTTATTTATTTATTTATATGATTTATATATGATATTAGAATAATGTTAACTTTTGTAAGGGATTTTATGTTTTAGAATGAAGTATGTAATGTTCTCAATAATATTTATAAAGGAAACACAGGCCCTATATGTGCCATTTACATATATTATTCAATTATTTGCATGTTTTTACCAAAACTAATATTGGATTTTTGTCTAAATGTGTGTGCGTGTAAAACAATATAATTTGCACAAAGAAATTATAAGGTTCTTCACTAAAGTAGTTACCACCCTGTTTAGAGCAATATTATGGATGTTTTAAGTTATAACTAGCCTGGTTCAAACGATGGATCTGCGACAGAAAAACTACGGGTTTTGGGAAACACTCGTCACTACGTAGTTTTTTCCCAAACGATGCATCATTCTATGATAGTTCAGCCTCGAGTTACGTCATTGTTTGGGAAACGCACCCCTGGTTGGCTGAAGTGTATATTGCCCTCTGGTGGATTTACGTGAGAAGAGGACAAAGAATTGTGAGAAGAGGAATCTGTGATCATTCATAAGCATACACGACCTGACCAAGTGGATTTGCAAAAACAAAAACTGTGAGCAGGCGTACCTCTAGTTATGTATTTCACTGTGCCCAGAAATGTAGACCTGTGTACATATCCGCAATGAGCCTGAGTTGCAACTAACTTAGCTAAGCCTTTAAATTGTACTTTAAGCTGAATACTAGTATCTTGAAAAATATCTCAAATTAAATGTGTTTTCTTTCCATTAAACAGATATTGGGGAATATATATATATATATATATATATATATATATATATATATATATATATATATATATATATATATATATATATATATATATATATATATATAACAGGCTAATAATTTGCTAATAATTCTGACTGCAGTTGTGTATATCAGGCCTCTTAAGATTGTTCTTTCATAACAGAGAGCGGCGTTTGAAGTGAGTATAATGAGCTCTCAGTACCTGATGTTGGAATGTAAACAGAGAGGTTATGTAATGCTGGGTTTGTTTTTTCCCCAAGGAATAATTCACCCTCAATTATTCAGTTTAGCAGTTTATCTAGTGAAATAAATGCATTTTGAAATGTAAATAAGAATCATTTGTTGATTCCATTGAAGAATCACAGTTAGGGTTGCACAATTGACCTCGGCTGGGTCAGTTGGCATTTCTGTGTAGAGTTTGCATGTTCTTCCCGTGTTCGCGTTGGTTTCACCCACAGTCCAAAGACATGTGTTACAGGTGAATCGAGTAAGCTAAATTGTCCGTAGTGTATATGTGTGAATGAGTGTCTATGGGTGTTTCCCAGTGATGGGTTGCGGTTGGAAGGGCATCCGCTGTCTAAAACATATGCTGGGTAAGTTGGCGGTTCATTCCACTGTGGCGACCCGATATTAGTAATGGGACTAAGCCGAAAAGAAAATGAATGAATTATATAGTTAATTGTAGGGCGACACAGTGGTTTAGTGGTTAGCATTGTCACCTCACAGCAAGAAGATCGCTGGTTCGAGTACAGGCTGGGTCAGTTGGCATTTCTATGTGGAGTTTGCATGTTCTCTCCGTGTTGGCGTTGGTTTCCCCTGGGTGCTCCGGTTTCCCCTACAGTCCATACACATGCGCTATAGGTGAATTGGGTAAGCTAAATTGATCGTAGTGTATGAATGTGAATACGTGTGTATGAGGTGTTTCCCTGTACTAGGCTGCTACTGGATAATACATTCGGATGAATAAAGTCGAAGGAAAATTATCGAATGAATGAGTTAATAGTATATGCACATATCACAGACAAGATAAATTACATTGTTTACGCATCTTGACCCAATGTTGGGTTATAACAACTCGAGTGTATCAGTGTCTGCTAACAGTATCAAATATTTTATTACCTTACAACCTTTCAGTCACACAATCTTCATCAAGTCTTTTTAATAACTAAATACATTTTAATAAGTACAGCTCAGAGTAATACCCTCTATAAAATGATGAGCTGTATCAACCCAATGTTGGGTGAAATACTGTATGAGCTAACCCAGCCACAGGGTTAAAAAGTGTCATTAAGTGTATTGGAAAAAAAATAACCCAACCCTGAAGGCCCTACACCCGGCGCAATAAGGTACAAGACGTGTTTGGTGCAATTTGTTGCTATTTTCAGAGTGTCAAATCTAATTTTCTTGTTTTGCACCATGTTGTTTAAATAGCAAATACATTTGTGCCGCTTTGTGGACTCATGGACTCCTCTAAAAAGGAGGTGTGTTAAGGCACATTGTTGGTGTGTTGTTGTTTTGAGGAACTGAAGTAGACCGTGCCATTGACCAACTAAAAACTGCTCTAAAGTCCAGCACAGAGTGCGTTAGTCATGCGCCTATGCGGGTCCAATTGCTTACACATTGCTTAGTACACACAGGATGTACAGCAATACATAAATATCTTTACATATGATAACAATTAAAGGATTAATATGTTACAAAAATTAAATAAATATGTCGCTGCCAGTGGTGTAGTGGTTAGTGCGTCGACACATGCACTCCGGTGCTCACGGCGACCCGAGTTTGTTTCCGGCCTCGCAGTCCAATTCCGATCCTTCCCCTGTCTCTGCTCCCTATGCTTTCTTGTCATAACTCTATAGTATCATATACAATAAAGGTTAAAACCCCAACAAAATAATTATAAATAAAAAATAAAAATAAATAAATAAATTTAAAAACCACTGCCTCCATGCCTCATCTTAGAGGTCTTTTTCAGTTTATTCATGACAATTAGCATCTGTAAAATGTTATTATTATTAGCAGTATTATTTATTATATGCAAATTTATATTTGTTTTCATAAAAACAAGTTTAGATTTGTCCACCTGTCTGGTTTTAGAGACTAATGCATCATTATATGAGGCATAAGAACAGGACGTGTGTTTGGATATAACACACTTCATTATTATTGTTCATTTGCTGGAAATTAGAACTGAATTTAGAAATAGTTTAGAAACAAATCTTTGAGCAAACAAAATTAAATATGTAGGCTAATGGATGTCTTCAGTGGAGTTAATTTCCACCGTTTCCTTATCAGCGCAAGTAAAGGAGTAAAGAGTGAAAGTTAAGTAAAGAGACAGTAAAGATGCCGAATGGAGGAGGCTCGTTCTTTATCCTTGCGGATGGTCTGTTTAACTGTTTTCTTGCTAGTGAAGTGTTTAGTTTTTAGTTTTAATCCCTTTAAGCGATGCAACCCTTAAAGGGATTGGCAGAGGAAACTCTGATTGGTTAAATGCATGTTACATCAAAGTCCCTTTAAGATAAGTCATTTCACTCAGCGGCCGTCTTTAAAACGCCTCTCAGGCAGTATTCTCGGGCATTCTGTTTAAATGGAGAAACATCAAAGTACTTTCCAAGCTTATGAATACATTTCATATTACGAATAACCAATAAAATTAAACAACTGTTTAGTTTCATTTCTAAATGTTCATATCACTCAAAATCTGCAGATACTCACGTCTGGTCTGAGCCCCTCCCCTGGAGAATTGTCATTCTGTAGCGATCGCTGATTAGCTCCTGTACTAGAAGGCGGGCTTTATTCGCTGTATAGCGATCACTGATTGGCTCCTGTACTAAAAGGCCGGGCATTGTACATTTATTTTATTGTGGACACCAAAATAAGACGTCTCACCTTTGACCTATAAATAATGTAATGCAGCATAACATTTACCTGCGTTTCATGCTGTAAAATCTATTTTCATGATGAGTGATGATTCACTCTCAATGCTTCTCTTCCTTTAGTCTGCTACAATCTAGGTTACAGAAGTGAGAAAGGGTCAAAGCTACCTCAATATTACAGTTCAGCGCTCAGCCTTGTAAATTTTCTTGAGCATGTCATTTGATTTGTTTATTTGTTGTGTATAATGCAGACAGCAGGATTAATGGTCTTTCATTTATCGCTGGTCTAAAGTGAAAATCTCTCTCTCGCTGATCTGTGTGTGCAGCTGGATTAGAGGACATTACCTGTGCATCGAGACGAGGAGAATTAAATAACACTCAGTGTCATGTTCAGATTGGAAACGGGAGAAAATAACCCTCTTTGAAAGCTGTTATTGAATTTCATTAGAGAAAGATAAGCCCCAACATTTTCCCTTTGCTGCACGTTCAGTCCAAACAATATTACTGTCCGCTCTATGTCTCTCTCTGTTGAAGAGCTTTTCCCTCAGTGCTGCGTTCATTCACTAATTCACACCCACATTCGCTTTAGTAAAATCATTACCACCTGTATACTCATCACTACATATTTAGCTAAACGTTTTCTGAATAATATGAAATACACTTGATCTTACATGAGCCATTTTCTTTGATCAATCTCTTATTCATCACCATCATGAGTGATGAGGTATTTTTGTAACATACCATTAACTTGAAAGAATTTGACACTCGTGGAATTATTTTCCATGCCATGTTGCACGCCAGCATTGTTCAGTCATGTACCGAAATGTAACCCCGCTGGTCCTACACCACCCAGCCTACTTTAGGTTGGGATCGCACTGGTGAATTTCCGAATGGGAGATGGTTGCTCATACAAGGAGGCTAAATACCATGGCCTCTAGCGTCTGTCGCTAGAGCACTTTTTTGGGTTTACCTGCACAACACTTTACTAGCTGGCCTCTGTTACACTCACCACCCTTAACCTCTCTCACGTCTGGGTCACGGCACCAGTGTAACCCCACCAGTCCTACACCACCCAACTCACTGTAAGCAAGGATTGAAGTGGGGATTCTCCGTATGGGAGTCGGTTGCTCTAACAAGGAGGCTAAAGACCATGGCCTCTAGCATTTGTTGCTAGAGCAACTTTTCGGATTCAGAGAAGTGAGGTTTATTTGCACAGCACATTACTAGCTTGCCTCTATTACACTCATTCCCTGTACCTCATTCCTATCCGGGTCACGGCACCAATGTAACCCTCCGGTCCTACACCACCCAAACCGCTCCGAGCTGAGATCGAACTGGCGATTCTCCACATGGGAGCCAATTGTTTTAACAAGGAGGCTTAAGAGCATGACGTCTAGTGTCTGTCGCTAGAGCTTCTGTTCGGGTTCAGAGGAGTGACGTTTACCTGCACAGCACTTTACTAGCTGGCCTCTGTTACACTCACCCCCCTAAACCTCTCTTCCATCTGGGTCATGGCACCAGTGTACCCTACCAGTCCTACACCACTCAACCCACTGCGAGCTAGGATTGAAGTGGGAATTCTCCGTATGGGAGTTGGTTGCTCTAACAAGGAGGCTAAAGACCATGGCCTCTAGCATCTGTCGCTAAAACACCTTGGAGATTTACCTGCACAACACTTTACCAGCTGGCCTTTGTTACACTCATACCCTTAAACCTCATTCACATCCAGGTCATGGCACCAATGTAACTCCACCGGTCCTATACCACCCAACCTGCTCCGAGCTGAGATCCAACCAGTGACTCTCTGCGTGGTGGTCGATTGTCCTAACAGGGAAGCTACAGAGCATGGTCTCTAGTGTCTGTCACAAGAGCACCATTTTGCGTTCAGAGGAGTGAGGTTTACCTGCACAGCACTTCACTAGCTAACCCCTAGACCTCACTCCCATCCGGGTCACGGCACCAATATTACCTTGCCAGTCCTACACCACCCAACCCACTCCAAGTTGGGATCGAACCGACAACTCTCAGCATGGTGGTTGGTTGCTCTAACAAGGAGGCTAAACACCATGACCTTTAGTGTCTGTCATTAGAACACCTTTTCGGGTTCAGAGGAGTGAGGTTTACCTACACAGCACTTCATTAGATAGCCTCTATTACACTCACACCCTATACCTTACTCCTATCCGGGTCACGGCACCAATGTAACCCCTCCGGTCCTACACCACCCAAACCACTCCGAGCTGGGATCGAACTGGCAATTCTCCACATGGGAGTCAACCGTTCTAAAAGGATGCTTAAAACCATGACGTCTAGTGTCTGAGCATCTGTTCGGGTTCAGAAGAGTGACAATTACCTGCACAGCACTTTACTTGCTTGCCTCCGTTACACTCACCCCCCTAAACCTCACTCCCATCTGGGGCACAGCACCAATGTAATCCCGCCGGTCCTACACCACCCAACCTGCTCCGAGCTTCAGAGGAGTGAGGTTTACCTGCACAGAACTTTACCAGCTAGCCTCTGTTACATAAGCAAACATTGGCCATTGAGCCTCAGTTTTTCAGAACTAAAACTAGAGAGCATGCAGCTAGCAAATTGAAAATGAACAGTGTCATGTTTTATTTGTTATTATTCATTTGTTGAGGGCCAAAAGTTTAATACAAAGGATGTTATTACTTTATGTAATAGCATATATGTATTCTGAGTTCAGGAATAGTTTCATAGTTTAACCTGTCAGCCAGCACTCAATTTTGGGGATTTACACCTACCTAACTTTATATAGTAACAGTTCCTGACTCCAGTAAGCTACAAACACAAATCATGTATCATTGGGAAGAAGACACTTTGAGCTTTACTGTAGTAAAGGGTGATGTTACATGTAAAAAAAAAATATATAAAAAGTTATACATTTAGAAGTTATGAGAAAAAAAAATTGTAACAACATAGGAAAACATTTTTCTATTACAATCCAGTTTGCATCTTTAGATGGAAACATAGCTAGTGGTCGCCATGGTTACAGAAACTTCCATTTACTAGTAAAAGTCTCATGAAATTATAATAAAACATTTTTATATGTTAGTATCAGTCTCTTAGTTTTAATATATCTATTAGCTAGTGTGCTCCAAAATAGTGGCAAAATTTGTGTTTAGAAGATATAAAACTGATATAAACATCCAAAGCTTAGTTTGTCATTTCCGCCTAAATGGAGTAATGAGCTTGACCGATCAAATTGTATCTGACATTGCCTTTGCTTTTCATTTGATGCGCTCGAGCTCAACCACTCTTACTGGCTGAGCTGTAATAAAACAAAACACTATTGGCTGTGCTTTTAAAGGTGAGGAGCTAATCTTTGTTCCACCCTCTCTTAAATGTTTTAGTTGAGACGTCAAACATCGAATAGAAAATACACATTTCAAAGCACTTCATAGGACCTTTTAAAATGATTTTCATTATTAATGTATTGTTTTTGTTATGTTAGCTTTTTTAGCATCTTGTCAAATTAAATAGTGGCTCAGCTCTTAGTCAACTTAGCCCTTTTGTTTTATCACATTCATTTAAGTTGCAATGCAGATGCATGCATGAACAGTCACCGCTGTCAGGGACAAGAGTAGACTGTGTGTCTGAAAATCCGATTCTCTCTAAGGATTCAGAGAAATGGCAGTCCAGATTTATTCAGTCGGTGCCATGGGAATGGCACGCACTGGACATCTGCTCTGGAGCGGCAATCCACCAAAGATAATCCCATTAAAATGGCAGTTTATTAAAATGGGGAAAACACAAGAAGGGATACTTTGCTTGCTGCTGGAGCAATATAGTGTTACAGAAGGATGAGTGTATTGATTAATGATGGAGTCCAAGAGAGAACATGGATCCTGTGAAAAGACAGTATTGCATGCTGAATGGCGGACAGTGCCCTGACAAAAATGATTCATTGGATTTACTCGATTTTTTTAACAGGCATCTATTTTACCTCTTTTACATGATGTAAGATAAGCTTTTGGTGTCTCCAGAATGTGTCTGTAAAGTTTCAGCTCAAAATCATTTGTTATAGCCTCTAGAATCAGCCCATTTTGGTGTCTGAGTACAGTGTAGCCTGTGGCTTTAAATGCAAATGAGCTGCTTCTCCCCACCCATCATTCCCAAATGCGTGTCTGCTTCTCCTGCGTTACATCAGATAAACAGCAGTCAGTGATGAAGACAGACACGGATGAAGCTGAAATACAGCTCATTAGTCAAAAATACCAAGTTTATTCCAAGTTTATTTCATGTGTTTGTACTGGAGTTTATTGAAACCTTTCTGAAACGATGAGTCGCACACAAATGCTGTTTGCAGCAAGATTATTATAGATATTTTGATATTATTATAACGAAAATGAACGAAAAAACGGAAAGTGGAATTGAAAAAAACATTTTCGTTAACTAAAATAAAAATAAAAACAAGAGTTTTAAAAAAATAGAACTAAAACTGCATTGTGTAGATACAAAACTAACTAAAACTAAGTAAAATTATAGCAAAAACATCCTTCGATTTAGTCTTTGTAAATGTATTTAATACATAACCCTTTTAGATGCCAGTTTTATGCCTATGTTTGAGCCACACAGCACTTCAGAATCCTGCTGCCATTGGCCAGATCAAGCCGGTCCTCCTCTAGTCAGTCCTCGCTGTTGCTCCTGAGAAAAAAACAACGACTGGACATGACAGCAGCACGGTGACACATTAAATATGACCTGAGCAGACACTTAAAAGTATTTATTTAACATATTTGTGTCCAATAAAGGGTTTTATTTCCGTATTAATGATCCTGATCGCGAACGAATCATTCTTTTAACCGAATCTTCTAAGTGAATGGGTTAAACTAGTTCACCAAATCGAACTGAATCATTTGAAATGATTTGTGTCTCCAGTAAGCCCTTATCCACAAAAAATTGCTTTTCAACATGCCTGATGCCCCCCAAACAGAAAATAGGATGGCGAGGTTTTGGATGGCGGAGGGGTGTCGCGGGCGAAAGTAAAGAGGGTTGGGGAGTCGCGGAAGAAAGTGAAAGTGAACAGCGGATGGTGGAGTAGGGGGGTTGAGGAGGGGGATCGGTAAATTGAGGTACCAGATCACATTTCGTGCCAGATCCGGATGGTGATATTTTAACTGACTGAAATTATGATTGCGGACTACATAACGTTATTTTTGATATGTTGAGCCCTAACATGGGGGAATCTGAAAAGATCTGAACTTTCCATCTCTACTGTGTATCTATCCCCAGACGCAGCCTCACATAATGAACGGTAACATTACTTACGTCTGCTATCTTGTGGGCTGTTGTATTTGAATTTGAGGATGGGTAGATGGTAGTGGTCACGTGTCCGCTGAATACAGATTTCAAAAATATATCTTTGGTTGAGTTATAATACAATGTTCTGATGATTGTGATTCTGTATCTTGCATCTAACAAATATCCTATTTTTTCTTTGCTAATAAATATTCAGTGGACATGTGTATACATGTTATTATAGAAACATGGCACCTGTCAATCAATCAGATAGCAGGGAAAACCGCAATCCTATTTCACGTTGCGGTGGGCCTCAAAATCACTGGGATTTGGGTCCTATTTTAATGTCAGGAAATTTTAAAAAAGAGACTTGTTTCACTCCAGTATGACTGTGAACACACTATAAATACACACAGTTCTGTCCAAACTGCTTACAAAAGTTGATTTCATCATAAGTGCCCTTTAAGTTATAAGGGGTTGCAAGCATTATATGGGCTAAACTTAAACAAACAAATGAAGTTGAACAATACTAAATTTAACTTGTTTAAATTCAGCCCATATAAATTGTTTGCAACCATTTATCTTAAAAAGTTTTGTAAATTCAATGAATAATTTTTTTCAGTGTGTGTATGAGTATCCAGGGGCAAATTTAATTTAAAGGTGCTGTATATAAGTTTTTGACTCTTCTGAAGCATAAAAATACCAAAATATGTTTGCAGATATTTAAGAAACATGCCAAGTGAACATTCTTGTTTATCTGCAAAACAATGCTGTAGTCAGATATTCCAGCCTGATCTCACGAGAAAATGTAAGTATTTTACGTTTTGTCAGTTTAGTGGCTAATTCGTACGAATTTGTACGAGTTCAGTTGTACGAAAATGTACGATTTTAAAAAGGAGGCGTGGCACCTAACCCCACCCCTAACCCCAAACATCATTGCGTGATGAGCAAATCGGATTAAATTGTACAAATTAGATCGTACAAATTCATACGAATTAGCCACTAAATCAAAAAGTTACGAATTACTGTGAGATTGCATTGGATACTCTGCTTTGAAAATGTGCGTTACGTAACATCAGTCTTTGTTTTGGTCACCTTAACCTGCCCAATACCAGTTTAGCCAATTATATTTCAGCACCCTGGGTTGCCTTTGTGGAAAACAGCGTATTTCATTCATTCATTCAGAAAGGCTCTCAAAGCATGTGTCCATAACCAAAATGCGAGCTCCGATGGTCAGTAACAGACTCCAAAAAGAGACGCAGATTCAGAGTTGCACATTAGGCTACATTAGCAAATAATATAAATACGAGCATATACAGGTGAGCAGGTTACATTGTAACCTCGTGTCCAAGCAACAATTTGGCTGTTTGATCCAGACGAAAAATAACAGAAATAGCCATTCAGAAGCACAGAATAGTGCACTCACTGCACCCCAACGAAATGAAAAGGTTTATAATCAAATTAATACATATTAAACTTCTTTAACAGTATTAAATGTAGGTGCTGAATCACTGACATGTGTTGGTTTGCACTTAGTCACAGTTCTAAAGTTCAATTTATTTTATTTTGAAGATCTGAGGTGAACTATCTGCTGCCTCTTTCAGTATATGGCAATCAATGTCATGTAAAATGACTTTCAAACTCACGTTATTAGCATTTAACACTGAATAAAACACATGAGGGGTACCTGAGGAGATCGTTGTAGCTGCAAGAAATAGAAGCTGTTTCAAAAATATAAATTTCAGGTGTTGGTTAGAACAAAAACTAATTTTAGTATGGAAAATATTCCTTTTATCGTGTGGCGTTGCTTTTATTTAGAACATGACTTAAATCAGCCTTTAGGCTCGATCATCAGACTCACTCCTGTTGGTCCTCAATCTGGCAACCTGCGCTTGCATGTGTTTTGATCCATGAATGCAATACCTAGTTCAACCACTGTGTGTCAAATTTACATACTGCACCTTCAAAATTATAGTTAATAATATCCAACCAACAGTAAATCGTGCAGTAATTGTTTCCAGAATTTTTATTTATTTATAAACTTGTCTAGTAGTGGATTGTTGAACATTCATACTTCATAATCCTTGCTTCAGATGGGTTTATCTCTAATATAAGCCACCGTAATCTGTGTGAACTGCAGAACAAACAAATGCATACCCTTATTTGAAAAGAGCCCGCCATTTTTCTATAGGTTTGCTCAATTATATATATAACTGCCTGATGAATTTCCATAAATCATAACTGATATATATACAGTATATATATCCACATTCCCCTGAGGAACTTCTTTCCATGCTCATTTGCATACATATTGTCTTACACCTTTTGTTTTTCTCCAGCTGTCTCCTCAAGACCATTTCTATAGTCTTTTTGCTGTTGAGATGGTTATATGTGGAAGGTTACTGGAATAATCTCATCTTAAAATCAAACCAATGGACTATATAATCATATCATATTGTATTAGTCTGTATCTGATGTTATTGAACGATTATGTAAAGATGTATGTGCGCGAGCATTAACAGACCATGTGGAAATTCCCAGTTTTTTTTGTGTTTAAGTAAAAAATTATGCTGATAAAAATGCTGATAACATTTGAAATGTTTAATAAAATGTTGTAATTAAGACTATAAAATTACAATTGGTCAAAATAACAACAACAGCAATTCTGACAATCCAGACTTTTGATATTTATGTTAAGAGAACACAATGCCATATTATGAAGCGTTAATGTTAACTTTAGAGAAGAAACATTTTCAGTTTTTAAGTCTGTAAGTCTTTAAGTGTGGCTTTAAGTGTAATAAAAAATAAAATAATTTTATTATTTAATATTTCTATGTACAGTCAAACCTGAATTACTCATACACCAGGGCTATGAATAATTTCGGGCTTGACTGTAAATACATTGAAAAAAAAATCTCAATATTGATCTTAGCAGTAAAAAACAAAAACAAAAATAAATTAAACTCTGGAGTATAAATAATTTTTTTACTTGACTATATATGTATATATATGTATATATATATATATACACGCACACAATGGTTCTGTCTGGTTCTCGAATCTGATTTGCTGATGGCGTGCGATATTCTGCAATATCCAAAAACTCCTACAGCCTCTTCACCCTTCTGTATTACTCCGCCCACACAGAGTAACAGCAGATCAACAAACTCACTGCAGTTTGACAAATATTGCAGCTCTTGGCCAACATTATGTACTTTTGAGGCTTTTTAGGCAAGAATGTAGTTGTTTAGATTGCAACTATGCAGTTGATTTATAAGGATAGTGCCTAATTTAAATATTTATCATTTCTGCGATACACCACCATGGCATCCATCAGCCTGTACTGAGCAGAGCAAAGCCGGTTTACGTTGTCCATCCACAAGATGGCGACAGAGACCGCATAATAAGCCCTTAGAGGAGAAAAGATTGGGGCGATGCAGCGGCGCAGTAGGTAGTGCTGTCGCCTCACAGCAAGAAGATCGCTGGTTCGAGCCTCAGCTGGGTGAGTTGCCGTTTCTGTGTGGAGCTTGCATGTTCTCCCTGCGTTCGCGTGCTCCGGTTTCCCCCACAGTCCAAAGACATGCGGTACAGGTGAATTGGATAGGCTAAATTGTGCGTAGTGTATGTGTGTGAGTGAGTGTGTATGGATGTTTCCCAGAGATGGGTTTTGGCTGGAAGGGCATCCGCTGTGTAAAACATGTGCTGGATACGTTGGTGGTTCATTCCGCTGTGGCGACCCCGGATTAATAAAGCGACTAAGCTGAAAAGACAATGAATGAAGAAGAAAAGATTAAACTACAGCTGATGAAAACATTATAAAATTGGTGAGTGACTTTCTAATGCTGTGTTCACACCAGACGTGGAACACGCATAAATACGCACTGTTCCCACATAAATAGACCCGTGAACATTTTGAGTTTGCTTGCATCATTTGCGCATCAAATTCACTTCACAATAGTTGCGGATTTGCATCATGGGCTGGGCTTCTGTCTGCCTGTTGACTCTAGCTCCGTTGCTTAATAGCTACCATGGATTTTATTTAGAGAATAGCTGTGCTTATGTGCTTTATTAAGGCTGGATGTTTATTTGTATCTTTTATGACATGTAAATCACCCGCGCTTGAGGATTCTTCTGTGTCTGGTGTGAACGCAGCATTAGTCGATCTCTCTCTTTTTTATGTTGCAGTGCTGTATTTATACAATATAATTGTCGTGTATTGAGTGTGAGATGGGATTAAACCAGAACAATACAAACATAAAAACAACTAAAACAAAACTAAAAAATATAATAAATGAGTTATGTGTAATAACAATAGAATGACACAAGGAAAAAGTACTGAACTACTCAAATGTATTTAATGCATTATTTAAAAGGCTTTTTTGGTGATGGCAGCTTAAAGACGCCTCTCATATGGAGAATGAAGTCACGTGCATTGCTCAGGTGTGAGTTTTTCTCAGACTTCAATAAAGTGTTAAAATCTTGATGGTTCTGTGGGTCTCGTCAATGAAATCTGAGCTTTATTTTGTAGTTTCTATTGGGTTTAAGTCAGGTGATTGGCTGGGCCATTCTACAGCTTGATTTTCTTTCTCTGAAAGCATCCTTGGCTGTGTTTTGGATCACTGTCTTGCTGAAATGTCCACCCTGGTTTCATCTTCATCCTCCTACTAATGTAGATGTTGAACTGAAGCAGCTGATATTCATTTACACTGAGGAAGGGCAGAGAGTTGCTGAAGAGCTACTGAGAGATTTCAGCTGCTGTCTGGGCTTTCACTGCCTTTCCACACCTCCCTTTCTTCATGTGTTCAATACTCTTTCCCCTGTGTCATTTCATGTTATTTCACATAACTTCATTTTTAAACTAGTTAGTTTTGTTTTCTTTGCATATATGGATTTCTTTGGTTGCTATCAACATCCGGTGATAAATTCAAGTCGACAGCACCTTTAGAAAAGTTTTCTGAGATATGTTTTCTCAGAAAAATGGTGACGTGTTCAATGCTTGTTTTTCTCACTCTATATAAGACAAGCATTTTTTACGTTTCTTCAGCTTGATGTATATAGCGTTGTATGAATTCAATGTGCTGTAATACATCTCTTATCAGCATAACCTGATAACTGGTGCCATTTCTCACCTGACATTGATCCTGCTTCCTCTAATGGTACGCATTTCCTCCAATGCAGAAAGCTCTGAGAAATGTTTTTATTTCCCTAGAGATAGAGGTCAGGGACTACAGACGCACAGATTCCACCTACAATGGGCTAGAATTCACACTTTTAACACTGTTATCATGAAACCTTGAAGATTCGAGTAAAAGGGTTGTTGGAAAAGCATTTCTCTCAGGCTAAAGTTGAAATTAGGATTTTGTAATCCAAATGTGTTAATCATCAGAGGTCTTGCAAGCTAATTGAAAGTCTTTTCGATAGGAGGATGTTAGAGCTTATAGTTTTAAAAATGAAAATTCTGTCATTTATTCACCTTTCACTTGTCGCAAACCTGTTTGAGTTTATTTGTTCACAACAGAAGATATTTTGAAGAAAGCTGGATACTGGCAGCCATTGACTTCCATAGTACTTGTTTTCACTACTATGGAATTCAATGGCCACCAGTATCCAGAATAATAAAACCCAGGCTCATTCTGAAAATAATAAAAATAAAATAATAAAAATATACATTTCTGAAGATCGTGAATGGGTCAGTGTATATTTTGGTCATTGGATTTTCATTTTAGCAGGTCAATCGGTGCTTTTGAAAATACTATTGGTTGGGTAGGGAAGGAGGAGGGTGTGTCAGTCAGTCGGTCAGTCAGTCAGTCGACAGCGGCTTCTGGTGGATTCCCGCGAAAAGAGTAAGCATGAATGGCACTCAAGAGAGAAATTTGAGATCTCAAAAAGCATACATAGAGGCCTCTGGCGGATTCACGAAAACAAAAACTACCAAAAAATCTAGCTCCTGGAAAGTATTTGGTGATCTCCAGAAATGTATATAGAGGTATGTTTTTACAATGAGCCTGGGTTGCAACTGGTAGCCATTGACTTCCATAGTACTTGTTTTCACTACTATGGAATTCAATGGCCACCAGTTTCCAGAATAATAAAAACAACCCAGGCTCATTCTGAAAATAATAAAAATAAAATAATAAAAATATACATTTCTGAAGATCGTGAATGGGTCAATGTATATTTTGGTCATTGGATTTTCATTTTAGCAGGTCAACTGGTGCTTTTGAAAATACTATTGGTTGGGTAGGGAAGGAGGAGGGTGTGTCAGTCAGTCGGTCAGTCGGTCAGTCGACAGCGGCTTCTGGTGGATTCCCGCGAAAAGAGCAGGCATGAATGGCACTCAAGAGAGAAATTTGAGATCTCAAAAAGCGTACATAGCGGCCTCTGGCGGATTCGCGAAAACAAAAACTACCAAAAAAATCTAGCTCCTGGAATGTATTTGGTGCTCTCCAGAAATGTATATAGAGGTATGTTTTTAGAATGAGCCTGGGTTGCAATTGACTACCATAATGCTTTTTTTCCTACTATGGAAATCAATGGCTACTAGTTTGCAGCATTATAAATCTATTCTTTAGTGTATAACAGAAAACTGTCCGTTTGAGGAGTCATCATTCTCGTGTTTTCTGATTTAAAAAAAAAGAAAACATAATGCAATAATGGAAACCAGTCCTTTGAAAAATAATTGTAATTGGTAACTCAAACATTTTTATTTGTTTATTTTTTTATTTCTTTGGATCTCAGCATGATGCATTAAAACATGAATGAATTTAATACACATCAATAAATGAAGAGTGTCTCAGGCTGCAAAAGTCACATTACAGTACGTGGTTTGACTGATCTTCATAAGCTTTGCAAAGGAACGACTGCGTACTGCTGGAAAGGGGGCGGGGTATGACGCAATAATCATTTCATCTCAATTAATTGTTTTTCATTATCATTGTAAGTCAAAATCGAAAATGAATTTTGATTAACTGCACAGTAGGGGGCAAACACTTTTTCACACAGGGCTTATTTAAAAGCTGCATGATGTGTTTACTTATGTTTTCTTTGTCTATGAGGGCGGCATGGTGGTTCAGTGGTTAGCGCTGTCACCTGACATCATGAAGGTTGCTGGTTTGAGTCCTGTCTAGGCCAGTCAACATTTCTGTGTGGAGTTTGCATGTTCTCCCCATGTTGGTGTGGGTTTCCTCCGGGTGCTCTAGTTTCCCCCTACAGTCCAAATATGCACTAAAGGTAAATGGAACTAAATTGGCCGTAGTGTATCAGAGTTTGTATGAATGCGAGAGTGTATGAGTGTTTCTGTACTGGGTTGCAGCTGGAAGGGCATCCGCTGTGGAAAACATATGCTGGAATAGCTGGCATTTCATTCCATTGTGGCGACCCCTAATAAATGTGGGACTAAGCCCAAGGAGAATGAATGAATGAATGAATAAATGATTGTTTGTCTAAATTAAATGGTTCATAAAGCTTTTTGACTCAACAAATTAATCTGTTTCAGAGACCAGACTTTGCTTTTTCATTCATTTCATTCATGATGAAATTTCAAACCTAATATTTTAATTGTACGTTCAGCCCAGCATTATATAAAGCACTATTCAAATGAAGGTGACTTGGCCATGATCTCTGAGGGCCAGAATAAGTTTGTAATTGTCCATTTTTCTCCTGTTGTGTCTGAGAGCGCAAGAATCAACACATTTAGAGGTCAGCATGTCCTTGTCTGTAGCCGCTGCTCATCTGTCAGTGTTGTTGGGCTCGTCCACTGACCTCTCTGGCCCACATTCACAAACACTGACACTGACTCTTTCCAGTTAAAGGAACACTCCACTTTTTTGTGGCGGTCTTGTTTTACAACTCTCCTAGTGTTAAGCAGTTGAGTTTTACCATTTTGAATCCATTCAGATGATATCTGCATCAGGCGGGAACGCTTTTAGCTTAGCTTAGCATAAATCATTTAGAATTTAGCTTAACTTAGCATAGATCATTGAATCGGATTAGACCTTTAGCATCTCTCTAATTTTTCTGGTGCTGTGTAATATCAACTGCAGCCATGGGATAGCAGCAAAATTTCATTATTGTTATGGGGAACACTTTTAGCTTAGCTTAGCATAGATCATTGAATTGGATTAGACCATTAGCATCTCTCAAATCTGAGGCGCTGTGTAATATCATTGGATCAACTCCAGACATGGGACGGCAACAAAGTTTCTTTATTATTATATGAAGCATTTTTAGCTTAATTTTAGCATAAATACATCTTTCAAATGTATGCTTAGCTTAGCATAAACTATTGAATTGGATGTAATCCAATTGTAATATCACTGCATCAACTGCAGTCATGGGGCGGCAACAAAATTCCTTGATTATTATGGGGAGCACATTTAGCTTAGCTTAGCATAGATCATTGAATCGGATTAGACCATTAGCATCTCAAATTTTCCAGGCGCTGTGAAATATCACTGAATCAGCTACAGACATGGGACGGCAGCAAAATTTCTTGATTATTATGTGGAGCAACTTTAGCTTAGCATAAATTCGAGAGACTATTAGCATCTCTAAAATGTATGCTTAGCTTAAATTATTGAATTCGATTAGACCATTAGCATCTATCAAATTTTTAGGTGCTATGTAATATTACTGCATCAACTGCAGACATGGGGCGGCAGCAAAATGCCCTGATTATTATGTGGAGCACTTTTAGCTTAGCATAAATTTTAGAGACTGTTAGCATCTCAAATGTATGCTTAGCTTAGCATAAATTATTGAATTGGATTAGACCATTAGCATCTATCAAATTTTTCGGCGCCATGTAATATCACTGCATCAACTGCAGACATGGGGCGGCAGCAAAATTCCTTAATTATTGGGAGCACTTTTAGCTTAGCTTAGCATACATCATTGAATCGGATTAGACCGTTAGCATCTCTCAAATTTTTCAGGCGCTGTGTAATATCACTGGATTTACTGCAGACAAGAAACGGCAGCAAAATTTCTTGATTATTATGTGAAGCTTTTTTAGCTTAGATTAGCATAAATTTTAGAGACTATTAGCATCTCTAAAATGTATCATTAGCTTAGCTTAAATTATTGAATTGGATTAGACCATTAGCATCTATCAAACTTTTCAGGTGCTATGTAATATTACTGCATCAACTGCAGACATGGGGCGGCAGCAAAATGCCTTGATTGTTATGTGGAGCACTTTTAGCTTAGCTTAGCATAAATCATTGAATCCGATTAGACCATTAGCATCTCTCAAATTTTTCTGGTGCTGTGTAATATCACTGATCAACTGCAGCCATGTGACGGCAGCAAAATTCCTTAATTATTATGTGGAGCACATTTAGCTTAGCTCAGCATAAAATTTAGAGACTATTAGCATCTCTCAAATGTATGCATAGCTTAGCATAAACTATTGAGTTGGATTAGACCATTAGCATCTATCAAATTTTCAGGCGCTATGTAATATCACTGGATCAACTGCAGTCATGTGATGGCAGCAAAATTCTTTGATTATTATGGGGAGCATTTTTAGCTTAGCTTAGCATAAATTGTTGAATCGGATTAGACCATTAGCATCTCTTAATTTTCAGGTGCTGTGTAATATCACTGTAACAACTGCAGGTAAATGTGTACACTCTCATTTATTCACCTTAGTCTCTATTCCAGAGGTCACCACAGTGGAATGAACCACCAACTATTCCACTATAGGTTTTACACGGCGAATGCACTTCCAGCCGCAACCCAGTACTGGGAAACACCTATACACACTCATTCAAACACACACTCATACACTACGGCCAATTTAGTTTATCCAATTACCTATAGCGCATGTGTTTGGACTGTGGGGGAAACCGTAGCACCCGGAGGAAACCCACACCAACACGGGGAGAACATGCAAACTCCACACAGAAATGCCAACTAGCCCAGCCAGAACTCGAACCAGAGACCTTCTTGCTTTGAGGCAACAGTGCTAACCACTGAGCCACCGTGCTGCTCGCCAAATATTAAATTTGTTAATATAATAATAATAATAATAATTTATATTTAAAGGAACGGAGGACACCGTAAAAGACATTGCTGGTCTGTGTGTGTGTGTGCGTGTGCGTGTGTGTGTGTTTAAACAACCAGTCCTGAACTCAGTGTCCCAGCATTCAACCGCCAGTATATCCAGCCACTGAGATGTCAAGCTGACCTGTTTGAGAGCAGGCGTCTGGTACAGAGATGGAGGAGGTGGAGAAAGACCCCTCCCATCCCTCCGTGAGTGGGTGGATTTCTCTGTTTATCTTGAAGATCTGGCAGTGACAAAAAAGGCTGAAAACTGTCTTTTTTCTCCCCTCTTCCTTGCATTTCATAAGCAGCTCTCTTATGGCACTCTTATGAAATCATTCCCTTGTGGAGATATGCAGAGTTTAATGTGTGAATTGCTATACGGCTTGATTTAGCCCAGCGGAGCATTTCTCCCATGGTGCTTTGCTGTTGCTTGTACACGTCTGACTTTGAGAACATTATGGAACATTAAAAAAGAAGATATTTCACATTTGAAAACTATTTTCCTGACATTAAGATGATTTTCTGTCATTTATGACATAACGTTTGCCTATAATAACTCAATGACTTGTAGACGTGGATGAGATGGCCTAAGAAATGAGCATGTTTAAATGCCACCGAAAGAGATTCAATCGATCCAGTACAATATTATAGATATATTTGGTCACACTTAATAATCAGGTACAATTCCTGCATTTAATAAACCATTAACTATGACTTTTGGTCTAAATAACTTCTAATTTTCTGATTATTTATAGTTATTATTGTAGTAGTTGGGTATTGATTAGGTATGTAGAATAAGATCATGCAGAATATGTGCTTTATAAGTACTATTAAACAGCTGATATCTTAGTAACAAAGACACTGAAAAAAGTGTTGCATGCAAAACTGTTGCAAACAGTTTATTTGTGTTGAATTTAAACAAACAAATTAAATTGAGCAATGTTTAACTTCATTTGTTTGTTTAAATTCAGCCCAAATAAATTGTTTAAAACCACTTAACGTAAAAAAATTGAGTAAATCCAAGGAATCATCTTTGAATAATTGTTTTCAGTGTAGTTTAAGGTAAGAATCGATAAAGTAGTGTTACCATTAATGTTTTTTTTAAGTAATGTGCTGAATAGAAGCGTCTAGGAGAAACCGAAAAATCAAGATGTGAAAATTACTTTAAAAATAATTCATATAATTTAATTCATATATTTGTATTTAACACTTTTTTTATTTAATAACATATAATGGTATGTGAAATGAAAAGAAATGAAATTATGAATTTCAAAAATATATATTTACTAGATATTCTTCAAGACACTTCTATACAGTTTAAAGTGACATTTAAAGGCTTAACAAGGTTAATAAAGTTAACTAGGCAGGTTAGGGTAGTTAGGCAAGTTATTGTATAATGATGATTTGTTCTGAAGACTATCGAAAAAATATATAGCTTAAAGGGGCTAATCATTTTGACCTTAAAATGGCTTTTAAAAAATTAAAAACTGCTTTTATTCTAGCTGAAATGAAACAAATAAGACTTTCGCCAGAAGAAAAAATATTATCAGACATACTGTGAAAATTTCCTTGCTCTGTTAAACATCATTTAGGAAATATTTAAAAAAAGAAAAAATAATCAAAGGGAAAATAATTCTCATTTCAACTGTATCTATCTATCTATCTATCTATCTATCTATCTATCTATCTATCTATCTGTCTGTCTGTCTGTCTGTCTGTCTGTCTGTCTGTCTGTCCGTCCGTCCGTCCGTCCGTCCGTCCGTCCGTCCGTCCGTCCGTCCGTCCGTCCGTCCGTCCGTCCGTCCGTCCGTCCGTCCGTCCGCCCGCCCGCCCGCCCGCACGCCCGCCCGCCCGAACGCACGCACGCACGCACGCACGCACAAACACACAATATTTCCTTAACAGCATTGCTTACATGACATTGCCGCTTATTAAACAAACATGCAGTCAAAAAAACAGGTTAAACTGACCCAATCCCAATTTTGTTTTTGGACCTCTTCCCTTTCTCTTTGGCCCTTGAAACAGAGTGTGAAGGGGAAGGACTTCAAAATTGACCCTTAAGAAATAGGACAGCACTACAGCACCTGCACACGTCATCATATGTCATCACGATCTCTTGCTTCGATCAGATGATCGCGACTGCTGTAGTTATTCCAGTTGTGTTGTTTTTTGGTATTTATCTTCAGGAAATCACTGAAGGCATCATGTTATCAGCGATCTAATGTGGCAATAAGATCGTAACTGTACTGTGCATTTACACCGTGGCCATATTCATCTATATAAACACAGGAAAACAACATTAATATTATAGCAGACACTGTAAAAAGCTCATTCTCAGCCACTAGACTTTTCTGACAGGGTATTCCAGTGTCATTGAGTGACAGAATGTTGTGGGACTGCTGTACAGGAGTTATTATTAGGGATTATAGATAGCAAAATTTAGTGATTTTTATATATATATATATTTTTTTTAAAGCATGACGGTAAAACCTGAGCACGGTTATGAATGTATTAAAACATATGCTTATTTGTTGTAAAAATTCAGAATATTGACATGCTGGCGTTGTGGCTGGTGTATTCTGGGAAATTTTTGTACCCTTGGTTTCAAGTCCTGAAAAATCTCCGTTCAAATAGGTGTCGACCCCTTCTCCTTAGCCCTATGCCTTCAAGCTAAAGAGGATTGTGACACCCCTACCCCTTCATGTGAATGTGCAAAACGAGGGGTAAGGGGAAGGGCTAAGGCCTATAGGCATTATAATGCAGATTAGGCATGTCATAGTAAAGACAATTTCACACAAGGTTTGCAAATCTGAGAAATGAAAGCATTTAAAAGCATGTAGCACCACAACAACAACTAGACAACAAGTGTGAAATCTGTTGGCCAAAAGCATGGTCGTGTCAAAAAAAATGAATGTAAATTTGGTGCCTGCCTAATATTATATTGAAAAGGGTGTAAAAAAATAATCAAAAGCTTGCCGACCTCTGCTCTACAGTAGCATTGGCAGTTTACTCACCAGATAGTAAACATTAGTGCATTGTTGGCATTAATATAGAGCCTAATCAAATGGCATACTTTATTACAGCTGGAGATGATTTAGTTACTGATATCATTACCAGCTCTCAATGGCCGGGTCCTAAAGGCTTAATTTGATCTCGGCTTTTACAACACACCATTAAAGATTAAAAGGCAGAAAGAGCATTCGTTGAGCGCCGGCTGGTAGAAGTGTGTGTATAGCTGGATCAGATTTCCCTAAGGTTGCGATACCCTTCCTGAAGAACACAGAAAGACTGCCTCGTACATCTGCTGCGTGCACACACACATTTACACACTCGCATTAAAACACTGTCTGACATCAAGCTGTTTGTACACAACATTTACATTCCACTAAAGGACTAGAATGCACTACTTATGTTTTTCTTAGACATGTAAAGTCTCAATAATGCATTTTTAAGGTCATTTATATGTCCATGTTCCTGTTTTTGTTAATACTAGTACAATTAATTTGCAGTTTTGTTTTGTAATCATTACGGAAAATAGTTTTTTTGTCTTCATTCCCTGTTTAAAGGGGACCTATTGTGCAAATATCACTTTTACAAGCCATTTCAACAGTTTTGTGGAAACAGTTTGTGAATATAACCAGCTGATAGTGGTACAAATGTAGCTATTGATTTTTTTTATAATCAAACTTGATAAAAACAGTCTGCTGAAACACTTTGATTGACATTTTCCCTTTGTACGTGTCATCAGAGAGGTATGGCCCCGCCCCTTAGTGACGATCTCTCCCTCATTGGCATACAACATTAGTCTTGTTTTATAATCTGCCACTGTGCTGACACGTAGGCATCTGTTGCTCCGCCCTCTTTTGAAAACACCACAATCTCATTTGAATTTAAAGCAACAGTCACCAAAACACCACAGTTAGGATCAAAGCCTAAAAGGGGCAGTTATAAAGAGTTATAAGACATTATTTGTGTGGTATTTTGAGCTGAAACTTCACATAGACACTCACAGGACATCAGAGATATTTTCGTTCTCGTAAAATGGAGCATAATAGGTCTCCTTTAATACAAATGAGTTTTGCAACAATTTTTTTTCAGAAAAATTATTTTTACAGAATACTGAAGGTGAATCTCTATGTCATTATTAACTTGTGGTTAGAAGTAGTAAAGTCAGTATTTATTAACTGATTATAAATCATTAATAATAATATATAACATTAAAAACATCTCTAATTTTTGTATGTGCTGTATTGACTTTCTTTCTTTTGACTTTTTTTTTTTACTTTTTTGTTTTTATTATTTTAATTAATATATGTAGTGTTTTATGTTATATGAATGGTTAAACTTGACTACTACTGTACATTGGCTGTTTGACTATTTATCATTGACTAAACATGGGTTATTTTTAATATTCTTGGCAGTATTTTTATTGATATTATATACTTTTTTGCATCTGACTTGCTTTATTATTCAATATATATATATATATATATATATATATAATGTATGTATATGTATATCTATATACAGTATATATATATATATATATATATATATATATATATATATATATATATATATATATATATATATATATATATATATATATATATATATATATATATATATATATATGTGAGTATATGTATATATATATATGTATGTATATGTATATATATATATATATATATATATGTATGTATGTATGTATATGTATATATGTATATGTATATATATATATATATATATATATATATATGTATGTATGTATGTATATGTATATATATATATATATATATATATATATATATATATATATATATGTATGTATGTATGTATATGTATATATATATATATATATATATATATATATATATATATATATATATATATATATGTATGTATGTATGTATATGTATATATATATATATATATATATATATATATATATATATATATATATATATATATATATATATATATATATATATGTATGTATATATATATATATATATATATATATATATATATATATATATATATATATATATATATATATATGTATATATATATATATATATATATATATATATATATATATATATATATATATATATATGTATGTGTGTATATATATGCTTTTTTTTTTTTTTTTTTTTTTTTTTTTTTTTTTTTGGCAAGATAACTAATAATTATGTATTGCTAACCACAGTCAGCTATTTTGTGGCCATTTCAGTTCTTCCAAAATGTTCAAAATGAAACACATTTGTGATTTCTTTCAGCAAGTGGACATATTGACCAGGGGTGCTCAACTGCTCAACCCTGTCCCTGGAGATCTATCCTTCTACAGAGTTCAGCTCCAACCCTGATCAAACACACCTAAACCAATTAATTAAGACCATGAACAGCACTTGAATATTACAGGCAGGTGGGTTTGATATGGGTTGCTACTGAAATCTGCAGGAAGGTCAATCTCCAGCACTGTAGAAAATGCATGGTTCCACATAATTCATTCATGTTGTCCCAACACAACCCTTTTAACAAATGTGGATTGAACATAAAAAAATTAAGTTGTCCCAGTGAACTCTCAAGAATTTTGTTGTTTCAGCTAATTTTAATTAAGTAGCTTAAACAAGTAAAAAAAAAAAAAATATATATATATATATATATATATATATATATATATATATATATATATATATATATATATATATATATATATATATTTATTATTTATTTTATTTTATTTTATTTTTTTTTTTTTTTGAGTGAGAAACAAGGTTGAGCACCCCTGCTTTACACAGTATAACAGGAAAGTTATTAAGTTTTTCAACACTTATACCTCTGTTTTAAAAAACCCTTAGTGTTTGTGCTTGGTTATCTGTGCAGGTTTGTATGTATTTCTTTGTGCACTTTTGTGTGTATTTATATATGCATGTGTCAATGGATACATCTAGAATTTCCAAACTTTGAGTCGTTTACAGTCTGGCAGCTTGACGACCCATAAACCTGTCATTCACATAGACGAGCGTGTGATGCTTCGAGTTGTTAACAAGCAAAGTGAAATGAGCGTCTGTGAGTCTCAGTACATGGGCTTGATCAGATGACACTGTGATTTGGTACATGTGTGACTAAAACACAGCCACAAACTTTCCTTAACATCAACAGAATCACAACTGTACACGATAGCGCTCTTCTACAATGTCCTACCAGCACCTTTCCTCTTTTCTCCTCCTTCCGTCTTTCTCTCCCTCTTGACATTTGCAAAGGTTGAAAGACAAAGTAGCTTTGTGTCCTGATAAGGGCGAGGACTCGTCCGCCTGAATGTGAATGTTCTCTCCTGAGATCTGAACGCAGCCCGCTGGGTTTGACAGACAGGGTGATGGGTCAAGTTTTAGAGGATCACAGAATGGCAAAATAAGACAGATGTCAGAGATGGAGGTTAGTGGGCTTTATAGGGGAGAAAATTCCCCTCAGGGAGAACCATTTTCTTTCTATTCCCTAAGTCACTGTTTTTATAATGCTATCTCATGGCAATTCATAACTTTTTGATTCAGTGGCTAATTTGTATGATCTCATTTGTACAATTTAGTGCAATTTGCCTACAGTATCCCCAACGATGGTTGAGTTTAGGGGCCAGGGTTGGGTGCCATGCCTCTTTTTAAAAATAGTTCATTTTCATATGACTGAACTCATACAAAGGCAGCACAGTGGCTCAGTGGTTAGCACTCACAGCAAGAAGGTCATTGGTTTGAATCCTGGCTGGGCCAGTTGGCATTTCTGTGTGAAGTTTGCATGTTCCCTCACAGTCCAAACACATGCGCTATTGGTGAATTGGATGAACTTGGATGATTGTGTGTGTGTGAATGCGTGTGTGTTTCCCAGTACTAGGATGTGGCTGGAAGGGCATCCGCTGCATAAAACATATTTTGGAATAGTTGGTGGTTCAGTCTGCTGTGGCGACCCCTGACACATAAAGGACTAAGCCAAAGGAAAATGAATGAATAAATAAACGATAAATTCATAATAATTAGCCGCTAAACTGACTAAACATATAATTTCCTCATGAGATCAGGCTGGTTTTTCTGTAATAAAATACATTTTATTGAATATTATGGTAACACTTTATTTTAAATATATATATATATATATATATATATATATATATATATATATATATATATATATATATATATATATATATATATATATAAGATTTTATATATTATATACTTTATATATAAATTAATATATACATGTTAATAATTAATTAATTAATATAAATTATAAAATTTTTGGGCTTCACCCAAAAATGAAAATATCCTGTAAATTTAATCCTGTTGATTCATATAATGGCAGTGAATGGTGACAGGATTTTTAGATTCAAAATAAACACGTACAAAGATATTTATAGTTGACATAATATATATTAATTTGTTAAATAATTTATTAATATAAATAATATTTTTTAAATATAAAAATTTATATTAATTCTAAAATTCATCACACATTTATAATAACTTCACAGCAATCATGTTTATGACAGATTTATGACAAGTTTTGTTGTCTTGGTAATGTCAAGTTTTCATGATAAAGATGAACACAGGTTGCAAAGTATTTGTTTACATTTGTTTACGTTTACGTCATTTTTGCATTTAAAATATGTAATTATACTATATTATACAATGTATATTATACTATTTGGATATATATATATATATATATATATATATATATATATATATATATATATATTATTTTTTTTTTTTTTTTATTTATTTATTTATTTTTATTTATTTTTTTATACTGTATAATATATATATATATATATATATATATATATATATATATATATATATATATATATATATATATATATATATATATATATATATATACTCAAAAAAGTCAACAAGCCACTTGCTCAATTTGCAAAATACAAATATGTCTTATGGAAAAGAATGGAATGAATTTAGTTCTGTTAAATGGTTCATTCAAGTTTTTTGAAACTAAATGAAGAAATAATCAAATGAATTAGATCACAACTTGTTGACTGAATGAGATTTAAGCTCTTCAAATGAACTGCCCTCTCTGGTGAGTTACTGTGCACCTCCATTACAGTAGGTGGCGGTATGCACTTATGAGACGGTTCACATACCCACCAATTAAACCAGAAGAATTCACTGCGCATGCTTAGTTCAACTTTTGAACTTTTGGATTTCTACAGTTGTGGGGTTTCACATATATATGGACAACTTATTCTTGGCACAAGTAACTTGGAGACAAAAACAAAAATGCACTTGGAGTTCCTTTTGCATGTTGACAATTTAATATTTGCACTGTTCCCCTCAAACGAGCTGCTGGGGCATGAACACTGGTGCTTGAGCTTGAACAAGACTGATGTAGTGATTGAATGAAGAAGATGCACATTTGTAGCTGGACAGAAGCTCTCCAGTTTTTACACTGTCCCTTTAAATGGGGTGCTAGAGCAAGTAAGCTCGGAGTGGAGCAATCACTGATGCTCAGTACATCTTTTATTTTATTAAAGGGCACCTATGGTAAAAAAATCTACTTTTCAAGCTGTTTGGACAGACATATGTGCATGTATGGTGTATAGAGCGTCATATTGGGGTGATATAAATACACCCAGTGCTTTTTTTTCAATTTAACAACATAAAAACGATGGACCAATTGGAGCGGTTTTCAAATCGACCGCAACTTTACGTAGGAGAGCGGTCCCCCCGCCCACCAATATTGATTGACAGGCGCGTCATCATATCCTCAGTTTGTTGATTCACATCCGCCATTTTCAGCGTGAGTCGAAGCGATATCACTAAAGGAACACCCTAGCTCTATTTTTAGATGCAAGGCTCATTGGGCTCAACACAAGATCAATATTCTCCACATTATCGCTCTAATCAGAATTATTGGTTGTATCTTTAGGTAGGTTTGCAAACATGTGTACTTCTCATTGAGTCTACCTTATACTTCAGTCGTTTGCATTTCTCGTGATCCCAGAAGCTCCCTGTGATCTTAACTAGCATGCGTTTTAGAATTCTAAACATAGGTTTCTATCAGGGTACACTCAAGTCGACGGCTGGGCGCCGCGGACCGCTGCAGACTTGAAGCGCCGTTGTGTGTACCCTGATAGAAATCTATGTTTAGAATTCAAAAATGCGTGGTGCGACGATTCGGGACACTTCATGTTTCTGCCGCGCCACAGAGAGTGTCTGGTGTGTCGTGTCGTGGCTTCGAGCGGCGCATCCGGTGCCTCAGTCAAAGTTAATTCAGTGTGCGTGGTTATTAGTTTCTGTGTACAAGCTCAGCACTTGAAACTAGCACACAGTTGGCTGTAAAACTGTACAAAGACACAAATGCTTGGTCTGTGTCCGAGTCGTACATGTACGACTGATTGCTGAACCTCTCACGCTCCTCTCTGTCTGCCTGTCAGACTCTGTTGCAAACGCAGAGTGGGTGAGCTCATGGCCCCGCCCCCTTGTTACATTGGGCGGGAAGCCGAAACTAATTTACATGTGAAGCAACACACCCCTAAATCAGCGAGCTGTGGACACGCCCCCAACATGACACTTTTTACACATTATAATAAAAATCTGAATTGTGTTTTAAACTGAACCTAAACTGGCACACTCAGAACAACCATAATATTAATATTAAATCATAAAAAAGAGGTAAACTATGGGCCCTTTAAATGCCATTGTGTTACTATTTTACAGCTTTAAGAAAAAGTTATTTACAAATGCTCTCGTTGTAATTTTTGTTTATTGGTGTTAATGTATAAATGTCAGGGGTGTTTTTTGTCTCACGCCATGGTTTAACTTAACTGCCAAAAAGATACTTATTGTGACATATGAGACATATTGTGAGGATGTGAGGCAATATAGCTATATTGGTAATTTGGTGAAATCACAGCGAGCTGGCTGCAAGTTAGGAATTTCAATGCTGCCAACCAAGACAAATCTAATTAAAGCAGCAAAATAGATTTTAATAATCATGCATGGGCAAGACCGAAACTTGTTGAAAGACGAATCTTGCTGAGCTGAAGTGCTTTACTGACAGTATAAATGAATAAACTCAATCAGATAAACTCAACACAAACATTTTAGTTCATTTAGATGCAAAGAAGTTACACAGATCTGTTAAAACCATGTTGAAATGACATATTTATATTGTGTACATATAACACATTTAAAGCTGTTTAAGTTTACTTGATTTGTTTAGATCAGAGGTGCCCTAACTAGGGTCCGTGGAACAAAGTTGGCCCTCGGCAACCTTTGATTTGGCCCTCCATCCCATCTGAGAAGAGAGGGAGAATGATGGGGAATTTTCAGTGGAAATGCCTTTAACATATTGTCATTTCTAACTCAGCATAACTTTTGTTAATCTACAAAAGAGCAAACTTAGATTAAATGTTTTAATTAAATGTTGTGAATGAATCAGGTAAAAAAAAAATGTATACAGCCAATGCATAGCAGACATCACACAAGACATCAGCAAGCAAATCAAGGCAAAGGGTATTTTTTAGTGTTATAAATGAGATGCTTTTTATTGTAAGATGTTCATTAAAAAATTTACAAAAATTTACAAATATTAATACAATTCAAGTTTTTAAGGGGATAAATTATAGTAATAATTATATAAATATAATTATAAATATAAATAAATAATATATATAGTAAATATTATATAATGGATTATAATAATCAATTAGGAAATTACATTGACAACTTCACAGTTTGGTATATTTACCTCCGGCCCACCAATTTGGGCACCCCTGGTTTAGATGCACAATGGGTGCCACGATTAAATCATTTTGATTCAACAAATTATTTTGTGAGTGTGTGTATATATATATATATATATATATATATATATATATATATATATATATATATATATATATATATATATATATATATATATATATATATATATATATATATACACACACACACACGCACACACAAGATTTTTTTCTAAACATAATTTCTAAAAAATTTCTAAACATAAACATTTCTAATCATAATAGTTTTAATAACTCATTTGTAATAACTGATTTATTTTGTCTTTGCCATGATGACAGTAAATAATATTTGACAGGTTAGGGTAATTAGGCAAGGTATTGTACAATGATGGTTTGACTATTGAAAAAATATATTGCTTAAAGGGGCTGATCATTTTGACCTTAAAATGTTTTTTAAAAAAATTAAAAACTGCTTTTATTCTAGCCGAAAAAAAAAAAAAACTTTCTCCAGGAGAAAAAATATTATCAATTTCCTTGCTCTGTTAAACATCATTTGAGAAATATTTAAAAAAGAAAAAAAAAATCAAAGGGTGAATAATAATTTTGACATCAGCTATATATATATATATATATATATATATATATATATATATATATATATATATATATATATATATATATATATAAATATGCTGCATTTTTTAAACTGTGTTGACTAATATTTTCAACAGATATATTATCCTACATTGAATATTTTCAGGATAAACGAAAACCAAATAATTGTTTAGTAACATTATCAAAAGCTTTTATGTTGATCAACTGAGCCCATGTTTTTTTTACAAATAAATGAATTAAGCTAAGTTAAACCTTTGAATGACTGGGTAAAAAAAAGTTGGTGATAATTACAACAGTTTTGAATTAATTCAAAATCTGCATCACTTCAATAACTAAATAAATTAATAAAAATAAAAAGGATTTCTGTGCATATTAACAACCTGAAGTCAAGAGCATGTTAATTGCTTCTGCAGTACAGTAAAACCTTTCGTCTAATTTGCTGTGTAAATCTGCTGACACAGGCTGTGATATTACGAACACCTGCTGATGAGAGGAAGTTTACAACCCTACAAAATCCTTCATAACATAAACACCAACAAAAAACAATGGAAAACAACAACAAGAACAAAAACAGCTCTTCGTTTGGTTTATTGGGAATTCTCGCCTGCTTGTCTTCATGCCTCTGCGGCCCTGTAATAATAACGTTACTGACTCTCAGCATTAGGATGATGAATATTGTTCGTACTCTCGGATTATCATCCAATAAGAAAGCGACCGCCGAGCTAATATTAGTCTTCAGCGAGAGCGTTGGTTTACCCATGAGCCGGTTGCCTAGGAAACGTTACATAATTGGCGCACAGAAGATAGCCCTGGTCTGATTGGCTGACAGAGACGAGCTGAGGAAATGACCTCATGACACAACACATAGTGATGCCTTTTTTTCCTCGTTTTCATTTCTCCAGCATAAAATAAAGCAGTCGCTGTTTAAGTTGAAGTACAAATTTTGTTTTTTCACAGGTGCTGATCTGGGGGGTCTGCTGGAACTGGAGACTCTGTATGAGGGCGTAGAGCGCAGTATTAACAGGAGCCGACGGGCCCGCAGACAGTCTCCCGAACGGGCCTACAACATCGAGGTCCTGCTTGGGGTGGACGACTCGGTGGTGCAGTTTCACAAGAAGGAGCGCGTGGAGAAGTACCTCCTCACTCTGATGAACATCGTAAGTGTGCTCCAGCCTCCCACGCTCCTGTTGTGTTCGGGTTACCCTTGAGGAAAATCAAAGAGCGATGGAAAACACTCTGTCAACAGCGCAGCACTTCTGCAGCATTATAATAAACATCTGAGCTGAAGCTGCTGCTGCTGGTGAAGCATTAGAGACGACAGAGATGTCACTGGTTATAGCATTAGCATTCAGTCCTGCAGGGTGTGAGCAGGTTTCTGTCTGTCTGTCTGGGTTGTTTTTAGAGGAACATGTACATCTAAGGTGGAATCCTGACTGACCCATACAGTCAAAATGTTTTAAAACTATTAAAAAAAAAACATGTCAATATATACAAAAAAATACATACATTTACATAAATAAGTTTTCTACAAATACATTTTTACCATTTTTGATTTATATATAAATTAATAAATTACATATAAACTACTGGTCAAAAGTTTGGGGTCAGTTTCTTTTTTTATTATTATTAATTTTTTTAAATAATTTAATTAAAATTATTTTGTTCATCATTTATTAAACGTAAAAAAAAAGAAAAGTTAAGTTGTTTAATATTTATTTATTACTTATTGTATGTAGTTTCAAATGAAAATTTTACTCCAGTCATTATTGCTTTGGGTAGCACAATTAAAAACCTGAAAAATCACATGCACATCAGTATTCACAGCCTTTGCTCAATACTTTGTTGATGCACCTTTGGCAGCAATTACAGCCTCAAGTCTTTTTGAATATGATGCCACAAGCTCGGCACACCTGTCTTTGGGAATTTTTGCCCATTCCTCTTTGCAGTACCTCTCAAGCTCTATCAGGTTGGATGGAAAGCGAATGTGTACAGCCATTTTCAGATCTCTCCAGAGATGTTCAATAGGATTTAGTTCTGGGCTCTGACTGGGCCACTCAAGGACATTCACTAAGTTGTTGTGAAGCTGCTCCGTTGATATTTTGGTGGTGCGCTTTGGGTCATTGTCCTGCTGGAAGATGAATCGTCGCCCCAGTCTGAGGTGCACAAGAGCACTCTGAAGCAGGTTTTCATTCAGGATGTCTCTGTACATTGCTGCATTGATCTTTCCTTCTATCCTGACTAGTCTTCAAGTTCCTGCTGCTAAAAAACATCCCCACAGCATGATGCTGCCACCACTATGCTTCACTGTAGGGATGGTATTAGTCTGGTGATGAGCGGTGCCTGGTTTCCTCCAAACGTAACGCCTGGCATTCACTCCAAAGTGTTAAATTTTAGTCTCATCAGACCAGAGAATTTAGTTACTTATTGTCTGAGGGTCCTTCAGATGCCTTTTGGCAAATTCCAGGCGGGGAATGGCTTCTGTCTGGCCACGCTACCATACAGGCCTGATTGGTGGATTTCTGCACAGATGGTTGTCCTTTTGTAAGGTTCTCCTCTCTCCACAGAAGAACACTCGAGCTCAGACAGAGTGACCATCGGGTTATTGATCACCTCCCTGACTAAGGCCTTTATCCCCCAATCACTCAGCTTAAATGGCGGGCCAGCTCTAGGAAGAGTCCTGCTGGTTCAAACATCTTCCACTTACGGATGATGGAGGCCACTGTGCTCACTGGAACTTTCAGAGCAGCAGAAATATTTCTGTAACCTTCCCCAGCCTTGTGACTCTAGACAATCCTGTCTCGGAGGACTACAGATAATTCCTTTGTCTTCATGCTTGGTTTGTGCTTTGACATGCACTGTCAACCCTGGGACCTTATACAGACAGATGCATGGTTTTTTAAATCATGTCCAATCAACTGAATTTACCACGGGGGAATTTAACCCAACATCAGCTTTTTGGTACAGTACATAACACCCCTGCCCCCCCCCCCCCCCCCCCCCCCCCCCCCCAACACACACACACACACACTTTTCGTAATTTCCAGCATGCCACTCTATGCACGGCACCTACACATTCCCACTCTTCCGCCTCTGACTGGTATGACCTGCATTTTCAGAATCAAATGTTGGCAGGTATGACTTATGTACATGTGCGCTCCAGGGACAGACAAGTCTCTGCTGAGGTCCAGCCTCCGGCACTTGCACTGCAGCTCTGTACAAAACATTTGGCCAGTGGAGCAATGGTTGTGCCCATCTGAGCCTGGTTCTCTCGAGGTTTTTTCTTCACCTTCGCCAATTGGTGTTTTTTTCCTCGCCGCTGTCGCCACTGGCTTGCATGATTCCAGATCTGTGGAGCTGCGCATCGTTGGATTTGTTCTTCAGTGTTTGGACTCTCAGTAGGGATTATTAAACCACACTGAACTGAGCTAAACTGAACTGAACTTAAACTTTGAAAAATGAACTACACTGTTTCAGTTTACTATGATCTTCTATGTGAAGCTGCTTTGACACAATCTACATTGCAAAAGCGCTATACAAATAATGGTGAATTCAATTGAATGTGATTTTTTAGCTTTTTTATTATTAATATTATTATTATTATTATTATTATTTTTTAAAGAATTATTTTTGGCCTGTTTGTCTTTATTAGATAGGACAGCATTTAGACAGGAGCGGGGTAGGGTAGGGAAATGTCCTTGAGCCGGGATTCGAACTCGGGACACCCTGACGTGCCACTGCACCATATGTCGACGCCCTAACCACTAAGCTATTTCGCCGACAGCTTTTTCATTTTTAAAAGGCACCTAGGTTAGCCCTTTTTTCAGATTTGATATAAGTGTTTTGCGTCTCCAGAATGTTTCTGTAAAGTTTCAGCTCAAAACACCCATCAGATTATTTATTATACCTTTTATTAAATTCCTATTTATACATTTTTTCACTGGGTGGCAGTATTAGTGTACTGCTTCTTTAAGGCTACTCCTCCCCGCCCACCGTTTCTACGTGCCTTTCTGCGTGCCTTAATCTCCTCCCTCGGCTGCGTCAGACAACAGACAGACTTAAAGGAAGCAGATCTCACGTAGCGTTTGTGAGAAATACTACAGTAAAAACTTTACCAGTGAGTATTTATTGTGCAGTTGCATCGCAGAGTCACACAAAGTTCACGCGCGCACATGATTGATGAACCAAGCAAACTGAACACACCTTTTATTCTTGGTTGCTTTGCACACTTCTGGTCTTGTTTATATGATTATACACTTGACTACCGGGACATGTTAATACGTGCAGCTGTCAATCAATTCGGTGGGCGGGGGGGGACCGCACTCCTACGTAAAGTTGCGGTCGATCTGAAAACCGCTCCAATTGGTCCACCGTTTTTTATGTTGCTAAATTGAAAAAAAAGGACTGGGTGTGTTTATATCACCCCAATATGACGGTCTATACACCATACATGCACATATGTCTGTCCAAACAGCTTGAAAAGTAGATTTTTCACCATAGGTGCCCTTTAATACATTTGCAACAATTAAAACAAATAGTTTATTCACATTGTCATTATGGGGTGTTGTGTGTAGAATTAATTGTGAGGAAATAAATGAATGTAATCAATTTTGGAATAGGGCTGTAACATAAAAAATGTTGAAAAAGTGAAGCGTGTAAACTTTCTAAATGCTTTGGCAATACATTTGTAAAATTTGTCATGCCGATAAAGCAGTTTTTGAGTTTGAGAGAGAGAGAGAGCGCTAGTCAGACCAAAAAAATCAAAAGCCGGCCAGATATTATATCATCAGTAATAGTCAATGATGTGAGGTAAAATCCGACACATATTAGATCAGTTCTGCAGTCATTTTTCTACATCACGGATCGCTCTGTCGAAGATCAAATGCGATGGGATGAAAAAGGCCGGAGAAAAATGCATTATAACCTCACCATTTGTCTCTATATTGCATATTTTCTCCGGTTATCAAGAGTCCCCGAACAATTTCTGCAGCTGTGCTTCATGCCGTCTCCTTTCCTCTCCTCTCTTCTCATCCTGGGGGGTGTTTCAAACGCCGCTTTCTGAATAAATGACAGGAAAACAGATAAACAGAAATATATAAATAACATCGCGTCTCCTTTCTCTCCCACGCGTTGAGTTCTTGCCGCTTTCTTCTTGAAAGTTTACTTTGCTCACTTTTGGAAGGCATGTCTCCCTCGCTCTCCGCGAGTCAGCCAGAGAAAAGAGAGAGACTTGAAGCGGGTTTTTGCCCCTTTTTTCCTCCATCTATTTTCCCTGACTGCTGCTCTTTCAGTGATTGTTGCTTGTAAGGGCTGTGTGTGATGATGTGTTATGCGTAGCGCTTGAGTTTGTTGTTGTGGCGTTTATTTGTGTGTGTGTGTGTGTGTGTGTGTGTGTGTGTGTGTGTGTGTGTGTGTGTGTGTGTGTGTGTGTGTGTGCGTGCGTGCGTGCGTATGTGTGTGTGTGTGTGTGTAAATGCCACTATGTGTTGCGGTGTTTACTCAGAGTGAAATCCTAGGCAGTCTTTTATTCATGTTCTCCTGGTCAGTGTCTGCTCTCTCTGAATGAGAATAGGAGCTGTCCAACTGTCTGTCCATTCATCAGTTTGTTTGTCTGTCTGTCTGTACATCCATTTGTCTGTTAATCTGTTCACCTGTCTGTCTGTCCATACCTCTGTCTGTCTGTCTATCTATCTGTTTATCTGTCCATCTGTCTTTCTGTCTGTACATTTGACTATGTCTGTCTGTCAATCTGTTTATCTGTTCATCTGTCTGTCTATCTTTCTGTCTATCTCCCTATTTGTCTGTCTGTACATTTGATTGTCTGTCTATCTCCCTGTCTGTCTATCGATCTCTCTTTGTGTCTGTCTGTCTGTCTGTCTGTCTGTCTGTCTGTCTGTCTGTCTGTCTGTTTGTCGGTCTGTCTGTTTGTCTATCCATCTGTCTGTCTGTTAATCTGTTCACCTGTCTGCCCATACATCTATCTGTCTATCTGTTTATCTGTCCATCAGTTTGTTAATCTGTCTTTCTGTATTTATTTCTGTCTGTTTATGTCTGTCTGTCTGTCTGTCTGTCTGTCTGTCTGTCCGTCTGTCCATCTGCCCATCCATCTGTCTGTACATTCATCAGTTTATCTGTCTGTCTGTCTGTACATCCATTTCTCTGTTAATCTGTTCACCTGTCTGTCTGTCAATACCTCTGTCTGTCTGTCTGTCTATCTATCGGTTTATCTGTCCATCTGTCTTTCTGTCTGTACATTTGACTATGTCTGTCTGTCAATCTGTTTATCTGTTCATCTGTCTGTCTATCTTTCTGTCTATCTCCCTATTTGTCTGTCTGTACATTTGATTGTCTGTCTATCTCCCTGTCTGTCTATCGATCTCTCTTTGTGTCTGTCTGTCTGTCTGTCTGTCTGTCTGTCTGTCTGTCTGTCTGTCTGTTTGTCGGTCTGTCTGTTTGTCTATCCATCTGTCTGTCTGTTAATCTGTTCACCTGTCTGCCCATACATCTGTCTGTCTATCTGTTTATCTGTCCATCAGTCTGTTAATCTGTCTTTCTGTATTTATTTCTGTCTGTTTATGTTAGTCTGTCTGTCTGTCTGTCTGTCTGTCTGTCTGTCTGTCTGTCTGTCTGTCTGTCTGTCCGTCTGTCCATCTGCCCATCCATCTGTCTGTGCATTCATTTGTCTTTCCTTCTGTCTATCTGTCTTCTTTCCATATATCTGTCTTTCCATTTGCCTGTCTGTATGTCCATGTGTCTGTCCATCTGTCTGTCCATCTGTCTGTCTGTATTTATTTCTGTCTGTCTGTTTATATTCATCTGTGTCTGTCTGTCTGTCTGTTTGTCTCTCTCTCCGTCCGTCTGTCCATCTGTCTCTACATCCATTTGTCTTTCCGTCTGTCTCTCTATCTGTTTACATGCTCATCTGTCTGTTTGTCTGTCTGTCCATCTGTCAGCCTGTTGGTCTGTCTGTCTGTTAATCTGTTCACCTTTCTGTCTGTCCATACATTTGTCAGTCCATCTGTCTGTCTGTCTTCTTTCCATATATCTGTCTTTCTATTTGCCTGTCTGTCCATCTGGCTATATATCTGTTTATCTGTCCATCTGTCTGTCCATCTGTATTTATTTCTGTCTGTCTGTTTATATTCATCTGTGTGTCTCTCTGTCTGTTTGTCTGTCTGCCCATCTGTCCATCCATCCATCCATCCATCCATCCATCCATCCATCCATCTGTCTGTACATCCATTTGTCTTTCCGTGTTTCCGTCTGTCTGTCTGTCTCTTTATATGCTCATCTGTCTGTTTGTCTGTCTTTCTCTGTATTTATTTCTGTCTTTATATTTGTCCCTCTGTCTGTACGTCTGTCATCTGTCTGTACATCCATTTGTCTTTCCGTCTGTCTGTCTGTCTGTCTGTCTGTCTGTCTGTTAATCTGTTCACCTGCCTGTCTGTCTGTCTGTCTGTCTGTCTGTCTGTCTGTCTGTTAATCTGTTCACCTGTCTGTCTGTCTGTCTGTCTGTCTGTTAATCTGTTCACCTGTCTGTCTTTCTGTCTGTCTGTCTGTCTGTCTGTCTGTCTGTCTGTCTGTCTGTCTGTCTGTCTGTCTGTCTGTCTGTCCATCCATTCGTCCGTCTGTACATCCATTTGTCTTTTCCTCTGTCTGTTTGTCTGTCTATCTGTCTGTCTTCTTTTCATATATATGTCTTTCTATTTGTCTGTCTGTTCATCTGCTTTGTCTGTCTGCCTGCCTGCCTGCCCATATACTGTATCTGTCCATCTATTTGCCTGTCTGTCCATCTGTCTGTTTGTCTGTCTGCCTGAAAATACACATTATTTAAATAGACACACGCTGGTTTTATTGATGGCAAATGCAAATGTAATTTATATTAAAAACTTAATTTAATTTAAACAAATAAACATCAAAAAGCAACAAAATAACTAAAATATTGAGATTAAAATCTAAAAATAAAATCCAATTCAAACTCTTAATGAAATCTACAGTGTTATATTACAGTAGTATATCAGTGACACTAAAATATCTCAATGACATAAACACACACGCATATTACTTCTAAATATATTTAACAAAAGTCGTTTGATCTCTGTGTGGGAGCTGTTGTGTATTTGTGAATGGGATTTTTGCTTGGTCCAGTGACTCTCTCTGCCCTCAATTTATAGAACCGAGTGAAACAAGTCTTTAAAATGCACTGAAATTGATTGGCTTCTCTTCATAGGTCCATGGGAAATGATGAGGAATCGATGCGTCAGACAGAGATCAAAAGATCTGCAGGCCTTTTGACTTCCACCCACCATTTCAATCCACCAATCAGCCGTCCTTCACCTTAATTCCGCCCCTTTCTTTAGTGCTAGTCAAGATAATGGACTGCTTTTTAGTGCGGGTGCTCTTTGTGGGAGAGTTTGTTGTTGTAGATACTCCTTTCCTGAGTGCAATCTGTGAAAATCTCAGAACATGTTGATCTAACATTGCCTTTAGCCCAGAACTAGATCCAGTGAGATCCAGAGCAAAGTTGTTATACACTCACCAGCCACTTTATTAGGTACAGCTTACTAGTACCGGGTTGGACCCACTTTTGCCTTCAGAACTGCCCTAATCTTTTGTGATGTAGATTCAACAAGGTACTGGAAATATTTCTCTGAGATTTTGGTCCATATTGACATGATAGCATCACACAGTTGCTGCAGATTTGTCGGCTGCACATCCATGACACGGATCTCCCGTTCCACCACATCCCAAAGGTGCTCAATTGGATTGTGTTCTGGTGACTGTCGAGGCCATTTGAGTACAGTGAACTCATTGTCATGTTCAAGTAACCAGTCTGAGATGATTCACGCTTTATGACATATGGTGCGTCATCCTGCTGGAAGTAGTCATCAGAAGATGGGTACACTGTGGTCATAAAGGGATGAACATGGTCAGCAACAATACTCAGGTAGGCTGTGGCGTTGACAACGATGCTCAATTGGTACTAATGGACCCAAAGTGTGCCAAGAAAATATCTCACACAACATTACACTTCCACCATCAGCCTTCACCATTGAAACAAGGCAAGATGGATCCATGCTTTCATGTTGTTGATGCCAAATTCTGACCCTACCATCTGAATGTTGCAGCAGAAATCAAGACTCATCAGACCAGGCAACGTTTCTCCAATCTTCTATTGTCCAATGTTGGTGAGCCTGTGTGAATTGTAGCCTCAGTTTCCTGTTCTTAGCTGACAGGAGTGGCACCCTGTGTGGTCTTCTGCTGCTGTAGCCCATCCACCTCAAGGTTGGACGTGTTGTGTGTTCAGAGATGCTCTTCTGCAGACCTTGGTTGTATCGAGTGGTTATTTGAGTTACTGTTGCCTTTCTATCAGCTGGAACCAGTCTGGCCATTCACCTCTGACCTCTGGCATCAATAAGGCGTTTGCGCCCTCAGAACTGCCGCTCATTGGATATTTTCTCTTTTTCGGACCATTCTCTGTAAACCCTCTGTAAACTCTGAGATGGTTGTGTGTGAAAATCCCAGGGGATAAGCAGTTTCTAAAATACTCAGACCAGCCCGTCTGGCACCAACAACCATGCAACTTTCAAAGTTACTTAAATCACCTTTCTTCCCCATTATGATGATGAGTTTGAACTGCAGCAGATTGTCTTGACCATGTCTACATACCTAAATGCATTGAGTTGCTGCCGTGTGATTGGCTGATTAGAAAATTGCATTAACTTGCAGTTGGACAGTTTACCTAATAAAGTGGCCGGTGTATATATATATATATATATATATATATATATATATATATATATATATATATATATATATATATATATATATATATATATATATATATATGATTTTATACACACACATATATATATGTGTGTGTGTGTGTGTGTATAAAATCATGCACTTAATAGCTGCTTATTGAAAATGATTATGTATTTTTTACTATCTTAGTTTCACAGTTTAACTTTTTAATTATAAATATATAAATTATAATATTTTTTCAGTTAGATGTCTGTGACTGTTGTTAAAGTTAGTTTTAGTTTTTCGTTTAATGTAATTTTTTATCTTATTTTAAGTTAACAACAGCAACAAAAATGACCAATTGTTTTAATCATAGTTTTCATTTATTAAAATAGCCTTGATCCAGCGGCTTATAATGCACTTGTTTCACATGTTTGCACGAGTGCTCAGCGCAGCCAGCCTGTGTAATGGAGCTCAGACCTTTGTGTGTAGCATTAATATTGTGTGAATTGAAAGTCGACAATATTAATTGCTTCCCCCTCTATTAGTTGCTCCTCAGGAGTAAACAAGACGTGCGGGCGGACCATTATGTAATCAGCACTTCATAGACACGTTGTTCTGGCCCTCAAATGTCAGACAGGTAATAATGGTCCAAAATGTCAGGTGAAAATGGCAGAGATTCAGTAATGAGTCTCAGCAAATACTGTCCACCAGTGCGAATCCTCATATCTCTGAGCGTTCCCTATTACGTTACAGATGAATGAAAAGGGGCATTGGGAAGAACCGCCAGTTAAAGAGCCTGATGGGATTTCTGCGCTCATTCAGTTTCTTCACCATGACTGACACAGGACCATGATGATTCAGCATTATGTTTGTGGGATGCAAGTTAAAATCAGAGATGGATTGAGAATGAAAGGCTTGTATGGAATTTTGGCTGGAAGTCTTGGCAGACGCCGGTCCGCACTGCTCAGAGCAACTTTAGGTGAATTTAGAAATATGTGCTGTTCTCTTTCCTCTCAGTATATATCACCAGCTGGAGTTCCCACAACAAGCCACCCTAGATGGCACTTTATGCATTGCCTCCATTATTCCCCTGGACTACACTTCCCACAAACGTATGCTCTCATTACATACACACACCTGTTACTCATCACATTGACTATAGAGTTCATGTGAGTGCCGCATTTTTTAGATACTGTGTTATGTTGAACTTTTTCACACACAGCTCAGCACAACTCATCACTGTCATTTCCAAAAGCAGTGGACCAATCAGAAGAGCTCAGAGGTGGGGTAACCACTATTGTTTATAGTCTGTTTATTTACCGTTATATCATGGCATAGGAGCCGCTCATTGTGGCTTTGGTCAGATATATGATTTATCTTTAAGTGCTTATCATGACATATTGTTTTCCTATTATTATTGTTATTATATCACTTTCATAATATCACGTCACACGCAGACCACTCTCTGGCTCCGCCTTTTTAAACCCATTCATGAGCATTGTGACTTGCATTTTTAGAAACAACAACACATTAAGCCCCAGTCAGATTACACGATTTTTATTATCGGTTACGAAAGTCACCATTTCAGATCATTCGATATTTACCTTGATAAAATCTTGACTTGTCATGGGTAACAAATGTGCCATGCTGTGTACATGTTCCTTCATGATCAGTCATCCTGTGACGTCTATGATGAGCGTTATTTCCCAAAGCAGTCACAAGTGTGGCTATAACAATATTTCTTATCTTATTAATTTCAATATTTTTTTATCTAATTTCAATAATCTCAATAATCACTCATGCTTGCTGAGAACTAGGCTACATTATTCATGGGTATTCATCATGACATTGATATGATCGAACGTATATTTCCTTTTTAATGTTAAGATATTTTTTTTTAAATCTAAATGTATATTTTCCAGCCATGGGTTTCTTATTAAACACTCCCACGCCTGAACTTGCTGCGAGTGAGACAGAGAAAATGGAAGCACATCAGCAGCAAGGAATCTTTAAATCTTTAAAGAATTAAAGATCTTAAAGATTTAAAGATCTTAATCTTTAAAATAATGACGTATTAAGAATTAGCAAATATATGACAGAGGTTTTTGATACAACGGTTACGGTGAAGCATTAATTTAATCCTTATTTTTCATGGAGCGAAACAAATTATCTGCCCGTATAGTTGTGTAGTGGGCGAGCACAACAACAACAAAAAAAATTCTAAGGTTTTTCTTGGAAAAAAAATATATTTTCGAAATGAATTTTGTTTGGTATTTGTATCCTAATTTTAATGTTTTTTTTGTTCGTCAGCTGTCTACTAGATAAACAAGAATAACTATTTATTTACCATCTGAGGTGAAGTGCTTCAAAACCGGTCCGTTATATGCTTCAGCGCCAAAACACAAACTGGTTTTTTAAATAAAATACAATCTAGCCTAAATAAAATTAAAGTGAACTTTCAGAGAAACTTATATTAAACTGTTTTCATTTTTAATGACAAAATCATTCATTGCCAGTGCGTTTCAATGTAATTAGTTTAATCAAGTAATTTGAATAAGCAATACAGGCTTATACAGTGTATTAGCAGTACTGAATGTGTTTCCAGATTACCTCAGTAGAACAAACTCGGTCGGAAGGCTGAGAGAACTCATAAACTAGACAGAACTTAAAGTTTGCATAACCAATGATTGATCTTATCCACCCGTGACCCACTCATAAGTAAATATGCAGCCTGTTTTTTGATTACCTGACCCAGGGATTAACGGCAGTACCCACACATATAACTGGGAAAGTATGTGCTCCTATTGATCTTATTCTTCAATGCGGAAGTGTGCACGTTTTTGCGATTGTTTTAGAATTTACGATTCAGGTCGCTATGGGAGAAATGACGAGGAATAATAATCCGCAGAAAACCGTCAAACTTCTTGCTCTACAAACAAGTGTGTCTATGATTATACGAACAAACAAAGCACAATCATATAATAAGACAATGTCAGTTTGCAACATCAAGCAGCATAACAAGCTGTTTTTAAAATCGAATCAGGTGAATTGTCCAGTGTCATCCACATGATGGAACCCATCGTGAAGATTGGGGAAAAAACTCAACCTGCTAGTCACATTCAAAACTTTCAGTTGTTCCTTTTTTTATATAACGGTTCTAGTTTAGGCTTAAATCTGAAAGTGCACCATGTTTAAAACTGTTGATTCATTTATAAAAGACTCGACTCAGAGTGTTTCAAATGAATCGTGGAGGTAACGAGTTTTTAGCCGCGTCTGTGTGGCGTTGATACGGAACTCAAGCCTCGCCCATTTGTTGCGCGAGAAAATTGAAACTCCTGCCCACAAACACTGTAGCAGATCCCGGTTGAATCATGTCATGAAGATACTGTGCTCTGAAGTGTCAGGGAAAGTTAGTGTTAGGCCCAATCCCAATTCTATTTTTATACCCCTACCCCTTCCCCTTGGCCCTTGAAACCGAGTGTGAAGGGGAAGGGCTTCAAAATTTACCCCTAAGAAATGGGACAGTTCTACAGCACATATGTCGTCGCGATCTCTTGCTTTATCAGCACGATCATGACTGCTGTAGTTATTCCAGTTGTCTTATGTTTTGGTATTTATCTTCAGGAAATCACTGAAGGCATATATCATGTTATCATAACAATCTAATGTGGAAATAAGATCGTAACTTGGTTTCAAGTGTGGTCCTGAAAAATCTCAGTTCAAAGGGGTATCTACCCCTTCCCCTTAGCCCTACACCTTCAAGCTAAAGAGAATTAGGACACTCCTACCCCTTACCCTGGATGCGCAAAACGAGGGGTAGGAGTAAGGGAAAGGGCTAAGGGGTAGAATTGGGATTGGGCCTTATTTTGCCTACCCAAAGATGAGGCTGTAAAGAGTCAGTGGTTGAAGATTATTTTTGCAAAAATACCTCAGCATTATAGCCTCAATCTTGTGCTGTGTTCCCGTCATTTTCTGACGAATGCTTTAGCAATCTACACGTTTACAAAGGGGGATTCATCTGCCATTTGTTAAAGGAAAGATCAGAAAAGACTATTGATGTATGGGACTTTGTCAGAGCTTGACAGGAACTTTACAGTTCACAGTTCATGGATCAGTTTCTTCCTCCATTTCACAAGTGTAAGTAACTTAAGCGCAATTAAATGGTTGCCACCTTGTTTTCTCTAGCTTGCAAATGATGTATTTAACTGTTTTTTGTTACTTGTAATTGCTCCACACGGCTTGTAATCTTTATATTCTCATATCGCATCTAAAACTATGTTGAAAACGCGACGTGTGCCGCTTTGTTTGCACATTTAAATGCGTTTGTGAGCTCACGATCCTCTGCCGTTTGTCTTTGCTATGGCCACCGTCAGCTGTTCCTACACACGTGCAGTGATCAAGTTTCAAAATAGTTCAGCTTTTGCCACTGTGTGGATTAATACTGAATGTGTGTCGTTGTTTTTACTCATGGTTAAGAATAGAGCAATATGCTGGTGTTTAACTGCATTGCTTTAATGCACTTCTGCATTGGGCTCACACATACACTCTGCTCTCTGACTACTTCAGCAATGTTGATAAGCCGTGGTGGGCTATTCTCTCTGTCTCAAGCTGAACGCAATCGACCAATCGCCATAGACTGGGTCATCGGACCAATCAGCACAGATTAGCCTCGCGTTAAGGAGGGGTTTGAGACTTCGCTGAACGAGTCATATGAGAGACATTGGGATAATTAGGTACAAAATAAATGCATATTATAAATCAATGAAAGTGTTTATTGACATTGCATGCATATCAGCATGTTGCTGGAGACCCCCAAAACCAAAATATGACCTTTTTTAATGCATAACAGGGGCTCTTTAAACAGGTGTGCCTAATAAAGTGGCCAATGAGTGACTGCTACTGTATATTCCAAATCTGAGCGAAGCTTTACCTCAGCTTTGAGTGACAAATGGAAAGTTTCCCTGGCAGCATTAACATCAGAAATATTTGGTATACACTTGAGATCCAAGAAACAAGTTATGTTTAATATTTTACCCATTTATTCAGAGAAATCCCTCTATGTCTGTGATTAAAGCAATTCTCTGGCACTGAAGTCCCTCCAGTCGAAGTTCTTTTAACAGTCTGGCAAGCCTCAATGATAAACAGAGCTGATAAGATAAAAGTAAGCCTCTTTTAAACGGTTCCCTTTCATGCTCATTCACACTGATTTAATCCATTTGATTTGGGATTGTTGTCATTTCATGCGCACATTTAGGATCATTATACTAATTATTTATCCCCCCTGACTCGATTGGTGACCACACATGCACATATAGATTTACCTTATCTTCCCATCGGCGCCCTCTGCTATTTTCTTCACCCTCTCCTTCTTCCTCCAAAGCAGTGAGGCCACAACGCTAGCCCCTGCTGCATTATTAATGGGATATTAATGATTTTCTGACTTGCCGACCTCTAGGTCTCCATTAGTTACCTATAGGCTGATGAAACCCAGAGCTCCTGAACAAGGCCAGTAATCGGGCCAGTGCTAATGAGACCCACACTATCACAGTCATTAACATAGAGAGGGAGGGTGAGGATATATGCTTTATATCCTGGAGGAGGTTCAAGAAAAACCCTATTGGTGTTGTTGAAGATTTGTGTCTACAATTAAGAATAGGATATGTACCTATTTGCTTGAGATAAGCTTTCTAATGATGTGTGTTTTGCAAGATAGGACGAGATGAGATAATATACTTTATATAAAAGGCTTTTTTGGTGCTGGTTTATCTAAGCAAAGTCAGACCTTACTGGGCTAATGAAATAATTAAAAATCAAGGCATGATCATATTTTATTCTGGTAAAATAACCGTAATCTAGAGGCCTTTGCCTTTCATATAAGCCATTTTTGATACCAAATGATTAACTAGAAGTCAAGTTATTATTTCTTGTTCGTAAAACTTGGATAGGCAACAAGACTTTTGTCAGGTAGTGTTTATATAACATTTTAGTTTATTATATTTAGTCAAGCCCAAAAGTATTCATTCCCCTGGCAACTTCAAACCTCTGTTTTAATGTAAATAAAAGGTGAGATCTTTTGGGAGAAGCCTGTGTCATTTCTGGTAAAAAAAAAAAAAAAAACTTTTGCCAGGGGTATTTATAATTTCTGCGTCGCAAACTTGTATGCTTGCAACGACACCTCTGGAGCTATAGTTAGAAACATAGTTCCTGGCTATGTTCTATTATCGCCGCTATGCCCTGTTCCTTTAGAACATTCTAACATTTAAACTTGGAATTAATAAACAAAAAAGCATTAAAGTCATCTCTCTTAGGTGTAATTTGCTTTCAAAGTATTTTAACAGTTCAGTTTTAGCGATCTTCATGTTTATAGTTGCGCTCCCTTCGCAGTGCACTTTGAAAACATTGATGTCATTTTGAACACAGCCATGGCTCATGAAGAAAGATGTAGGTGACCTATTATTTAAAAGCGGAATTCACGTTACATCTCCAAAGCTTGTGAAAACAAAAAACACAGCATAAGTTAATGCTTTTAATTTATAGTATCTATATGACATGGACCTGTTGGTTAAAACATTTCTGCAGTGGTTTGCATGTGTCACATTGTAAAAGTAGATCTTTCAAAAAATAAATAAACAATATCCTAATAATAATAATAATAATAATAATAATAATAATAATAATAATAACAATAGTATCATAATAATTATTATCATTAATATTATTAATATGATTATTAAAGTAGGATTTTTTTTCATTTGCTAATAAATAATAAATATTACATTTAATTTCTTAATAAATAGCCTAATTATTTATTTATTTATCGATATGATTTATATATGAGATTAGAATACATGTTAGCTTTTGTTATTTTATGTTAATTTAGAATAGACTATGAGAATTTTCTCAATAATTTTGTAAAGAAAACACAGGCCCTATATGTACCATTTACATGTATGTCTATTAATATGGAAGGTTTTTACCAAAACTTATATTGGATTTTTTTAATTGCATGTGTGTGTAAAACAATATAATATGAACAATATACAATACAATATAAAACAATATAATAAAGGAATTATGCGGTTCTTTTCTAAAGAAGTTGTTACTCCACCCCGTTTAGAGCATCATTATGGGCTTTTTACATGATAACTAACGTGGTTCAAGCGATGGATCTGCGACAGAGAAACTACGGGTTTTCAAGAGTTCACACTTAGATATTGTTTGACAACTGTTAGCAGGTTTGGCATGCTGTCCTGGGAAAGAAACCTAAGCTCGGAGATAGATGAGCCCAGGGCTCCCGCCTGGTCAATAGAGCATGTAAGGGGAGTACGAGATCAGGTGGCTCTCGAGAGCTTCCCCTGGTAAAAGAGGAAAGGAGGAGAAGGGGTGGATGAGGGGTTTCTTCGGAAAACGAAGGTAAGGGAGTAGTTCTAGCTAGGCTACTTATAGTAAGTTTGGATTAATCTGATTGGCTAACTAATGATTGTAGATGACAGACCAGCTGCAGCCAATCATATCACGTGCTCCTCTCGAAATTAGTTTGTGAAACTTCACTTAGAAAACACTTGTCACTACATCGTTCTTTTCCCAAACAATGCATCGTACTATGATAGTTCACCCGCAAGTTACGTTGTTGTTTGGGAAATGCACCCCAGAACAGCAGAAGGTCTGTCCTGTATGGCTACTCTCACATATCCATACCATCATACCGTCTAGCCCAATGCATACTCTAATAATGTGAGAGAAATAACCTTCCACTGCCAGCCAGCCACGTCTTGTTATCTTTAAAGTGAAGTCTGGAAATAAGTCTGTAGTCATATCCCATCATGCACTGCTTCTTCTAATGCAGAGTCCTGAGGTGTTGCACAGTGTGTGTTCGGTTGAAAGTCGTGCCTCAGTTTAACGATCATTAACGATGGGAACACTGGAGTCATGGTCACCTGGAAGTCATCTATGCCTTCACCAGTCATCTGTATTAACACGGTTACTACGGCAACCGAGCCGTGGACTGTGCGCTTTAGACTCGCTGAAGAAGTCTTGGCAAACGCTTTGGAAAAGGCCTATAGTTTTGAAAGATAAGCTTTTGGCAGCTGCAGACACATATACTGATTCCGAACTGAAGGGGAGAGATGATGAATTCAGAAAAGTTGTACAAACAAAAGTCTGCGGGAACATAACGACGAAACATTGACAAACAGACAGCACAAGCAAAAAAACATTCTAACAGTCAAGAGGAATGACAGCAAACGCAGAGGAAAAGCCAGGAATACAGAATGAGAGAGAGTGTGTGTATGTGTGTGTGCGTGTGTGCGTGTGTGCGTATGTGTGTGTGTGTGTGTGTGTATGCGTGCGTGCGTGCGTGCGTGCGTGTGTGTGTGTGAGAGAGAGAGAGAAAGAGAGAGAAAGCTCCACCCCATTCTGAAGTTTGCCGGTTTCTTAGCAACCACTGAGTACATACACTGCCCTCCACTAATATATATTGGCACCTTTGGTAAATATGAGCAAAGAAGGCTGAGAAAAAAAGACCCTAAAAGAAAACTAGGTTTGTTTACAACTCCCCTAGAGTTAAAGAACCCCTATTATGCAGTATAAAAGGTCATCCCTACTGAAAAAAACTGTTTAAACCAGCCTACGCTGGTTTTAGCTGGTCAACCAGCCTGGTTTTAGAGGGGTTTTGGCCATTTCCAGGCTTGTTTCCAGCCTGGTCTTATCTGGTCAGGCTGGAAAATGATCAGCTAAATCCAGCTTGGCCAGTCATCTCCCAGCCTGACCAGCTAAGACCAGGCTGGAAATGGCCAAAACCCTTCTAAAACCAGGCTGGTCGACCAGCTGAAACCAGCCAACCAGCCTAGGCTGGTTTAAGCTGTTTGTTTTCAGTAGGGATATTTTGGTTTTGGGGGTCTCCAGCAACATGCTGATATGCATTCAAGGTCTATTATATGCACTTATTTTTACCTAATTATCCCAACGACTCTCATATGATTCGTTCAGCGATTCATTTGTTCCCAAACCCCTCCTTAGAGCGAAGCTTATCTGCGCTGATTGGTCTGATGACCCAGTCTATAGTGATTGGTCGATTCTGCACAAGACAGACAGAAATACCCACCACGGCTACAGTATGAAATAGCAGAAGGTATGTGAGAGCCCAATGCAGGAATGCAATAAAGCAATGCAGTTAAACACCAGCATATACTCTACTCTTAACCCTAACCCCAAGTAATAAAAACCACACACATTCAGTATTAATTCACACTGTGGCAAAAGCTGAACTATTTTGAATACTGACCTCGCCGTGCCATAACAACAAACAGCAGAGGATCGCCAGTTCAGAAACGCATTTAAATCTGTAAAGGAAGAAGCACGCGTCTTGTATTTAACTTGGTTTTGAATGCGATATGTGAACAGCCCCATACAGATTTAACCTGAGAGATACAGTACAAGCACTGATCTATAATCGATACGTGATTACAAGCCGCGCGGGCCCATTACAACTTATAACACACAATTAAACACATATGTTGCGAACTACACAAAACGAGGCAACACTTTTAATCACACTTACATGTGATCATCTGGAGGAAGAAGAAACTGGTCCATATATGCTGTAACAGTTACTGACAAAGTCCCTGTCAAAGTCTGACAAAGTCCCATAGTCTCTGCTGCTGCTCCAATAGTAAACGGCTGATGAATCCCGCGCTGCAGCGTAGGTTATTGTATCAATAAACAGAAAAATGACAGGAACAAACACAGCTCTAGGTTGGCTATACTGTGGTGTTGTTGTGAAATGAACTTTAACCCTTTATTCCCCGCAGCAGAATCTCCATCTGTCAGTGATCATCTTCGAGTCATGTTCAGTCCCGTGATCCTCTGCTTGTGTCTGAAGTGAAAGCGCGTGCACATTTTACCGGCACTACATGTTTGGTGATGTACCGTGTCAATGCGATCAAACAAAAGATCCGAACCCAACTCGATTTGTTTATTTGACTCTGAGTCAAATATTTCGCTAAAGAATCAATAGTTTTAAACACTTTAAGCACTTTTAGATTTAATCCTCAGTTGGATGTTTTCATTCACTTAGAGCTGTGATACACACTGAAGATCATTTTCAAAAACCCATAATAGGGGCTCCTTAAACTGTTCATTCAGTCGACATATGTTTCAGGCGGGAGCACATTTAGCTTAGCATAAATCATTGAATCGGATTAGACCATTATTAGTTACACCATGTCCTAAGATTGACAAAAATGTAAAAGTAGCTATTTTCTGATTTGACAAGGTACTATACTCTGATTTTGACGTATTAATCAAGGAATTTTGCTGCCATACCATGGCTATAGCAGGTGTAATGATATTACATAGCACCTGGAAATAATCCCTGATTAGGTAACAGCTATGTATCATTATGGTTATGATTATTCAATCATTCATTCATTTTTTTCGGCTTAGTCCCTTTATTAATCTGGGGTCGCCACAGCTGAATGAACCTCCAACTTATCCAGCATATGTTTTACGCAGTGGATGCCCTTCCAGCTGCAACCTAGTGCAGGCAAACATCCACACACTCATTCACACACATACACCACAGCCAATTTACCCTACCCAATTCACCTATAGCGCATGTCTTTGGACTTGTGGGGGGAACTGGAGCACCCAGAGGAAACCCACGCCAAAACGGGGAGAACATGCAAACTCCAAACAGAAACACCAACTGACCCAGCCGGGGCTCGAACCAGCAACCTTCTTGCTGTGAGGCGATTGTGCTACCCACTGTGCCACCGTGTCGCCCAACGATTATTGTAAAAAATTATCATTAATGAATATTATGATTTTATATATATAAATAAATATATGTATGCTGTATATACACTTATCGGCCACTTTATTAGGTACACCTTACTAGTACCGGGTTGGACCCCTTTTTGCCTTCAGAACTGCCTTAATTCTTCGTCGCGTAGATTCAACAAGATACTGGAAATATTCCTCAGAGATTTTGCTCCATATTGACATGATAGCATCACACAGTTGCTGCAGATTTGTCGGCTGCACATCCATGATGTGAATCTTCTGTTTCACAACATCCCAAAGGTGCTCTATTGGATTGAGTTCTGGTGACTGTGGAGGGCATTTGAGTACAGTGAACTCACTGTCATGTTCAAGAAACCAGTCTGAGATGATTCGCGCTTTATGACGTGGCATGTTATCCTGCTGGAAGTAGCCATCAGAAGATGGGTACACTGTGGTCTTAAAGGGATGGGAGATAGTCAGCTACAATACTCAGGTAGGCTGTGGCGTTGACACAATGCTCAATTGGTACTAATGGGCCCAAAGTGTGCCAAGAAAATATCCACAACAGCATTACACCACCACCAGCAGCCTGAACCATTAATGCGAGGCAGGATGGATCCATGCTTTCATGTTGTTGATGCCAAATTCTGACCCTACCATCCGAATGTGGCAGCAGAAATCGAGATTCATCAGACCAGCCAACGTTTCTCCAATCTTCTATTGTCCAGTTTTGGTGAACTTGTATGAATTGTAACCTCAGTTTCCTGTTCTTAGCTGACAGGAGTGGAACCCGGTGTGGTCTTCTGCTGCTGTAGCCCATCCGCCTCAAGGTTGGATGTGTTGTGCATTCAGAGATGCTCTTCTGCAGACCTCGGTTGTAACGAGTGTTGGTTTGAGTTACTGTTGCCTTACTATCAGAACGAACCAGTCTGGCCATTCTCCTCTGACTTCTGGCATCAATAAGGAATTTGTGCCCACAGAACTGTCGCTCACTGGATATTTCCTCTGTTTCAGACTGTTCTCTGTAAACCCTGGAGATGGTTGTGCTTGAAAATCCCAGTAGATCAGCAGTTTCTGAAATACTCCGACCAGACATCTGGCACCAACAACCATGCCACATTCAAAGTCACTGAAATCACCTTTCTTCTCCATTCTGATGCTCGATTTGAACTGCAGAAGAAAAACGTTTAAATACAATAAGTATAACAAATAAAAGCAACAAACAATTAAAATGATTGAACACAGTTTAAAAAACAGGCTCAAAAAGAATTAAACAAAATAAAGAAAGACCAAGTGTGATCTGGGGTGTTTCCCAGTGATTGATTGCTGCCGGAAGGGCATCCGCTGTGTAAAACATATGCTGGATAAGTTGGTGGTTCTTTCCGCTGTGGTGACCCCTTATTAATAAAGAAACTAAGCTGAAAGGAAAATGAATGAATGAATGAACAGTGCGATCTGTCAGACATAGCACAGTGTTTATTCAGTAAAGTCAACAAAGACATTTTAAGGCATTTTTCTCGGATCCTCCTGTGCTCATATTCACCAAGGGTGCCAATATCAGTCAATAGAAGTGCAGGTGAGTCTGCTCAGCGACACGTCACTTTCCGAAAGCAAGTTGTATAATGCTTTTCCGTCTTTTTCCATCTTCCCTGCCGCCCCCTTTTAAGCCCCTTTTCTTCATGTCTGTCTTGGTCTCTGATTCCCGCTCCCCCTCCCGCAGTCTGTCCATCAGAAATCTCATTATTGTTGGCTGTGTATACATCTCAGTGTCTCATTAGCAGGCTTCCACAACGGCAGAGGACACCATGTCTGAACTTCTGTACCAATTTGTCTGCCTCTGTCTCCCTCTCTGTCTGGGAACCGCGTTTCCCACAGTGCATTAGGCCCATCCTTCAGCAAACTGAATAAGTAAAGATGGCTGAGGCGAGGGGTGAGAAGTCAAACTCTCTTGAGCGTTATTGCAGGACTGTTGGTGTGTTGCGTTGTGTGTTTGTCGCTGTGATGAAGACCGTATGTTGGATAAAGTGATTGCTCACACTGTAGAAAATGGCTGTGATTTCAACGGTAAAAAACTGTAGAAAAGCTACAATAAAGATCCATAACCTGGTTAACAGTATGTTTCCTTAATGTATACGGTGAATAACCGTAAATCGGCTTTCCCAGAATTCCCTGCATGGCACATCACTTTTTATGCTTTTTGTTGACATTACTATGGATCTTTTTAGTTGTTTCCCCATCAGTTCTGTACATTAGAGATTTATGTTACATCTAATGTTGATAAATAATGTTTATTTCATAACTTTAATTTTATACGTGTTACCATACTGGTGTTTAGTAGCTGTGTGAATGACCCTGAGCACCTTCCATACACTGATACACTTTTCAGCTTGTGGGAAAAGTTGTTTGTGATTAACTTTAGTTCATTATGTAACTTACTCATCACCACCTGCATAAGGCTCTGTTAACCTGTCTATCTGTGTAACAAAAGATGTGTAGATGTTGGTAATTCAAAATACAGACATATTACATCTATAAATCAATGAAATACGGTAGTTTACTGTAAAATGAGAAATTACTTTTACGGTTTGTACCGTATTTTTAACAGTGAAATACTGGCAGCCACAGCTGATTTGTGCGTGTTTTCATGTTATAATTCATCAGAGCATTTTTTTTTTGTAAAAATGAGAAATTACTTTTACGGTTTGTACCGTATTTTTAACGGTGAATTACTGGCAACCACAGCTGCCGTTTTTTTACCGTAAATTTTACGGATTTATTTGATTTGTGCGTGTTTTCATGTTCTAATTCATCAGAGCATTTTTTTTCTTCCAAATTTGCACCGTTTCTTTATTTGTTAAACTATTGTTCAGTTGACATCATGAATCTGCACTGTAAAAATTTTTAAGCCCGTACGTAACTTTTGAAAACATCAGCTGTATTTACCTAAAATTATTTGTCAGTAACACACAAAACATTTAGTTGGGTTAACATAAGATTAGTTGAGTGAACAAAAAAAAAATTCAGTAATACACATACAGTTTTTTTCTCATGTGCTCAACATTTTTTTCACCTTTAATTGATGGGACAGTAAGACAGTTTGGACAGGAAAGCGTGAGGAGAGAGGGAATGGATCGTCATAGGAAGGCAGGAATCGAACTCAGGTCTACACCGTTGGCGCCGATGTGTACTGAACTTCTGAAAACATCAGTTGCACAAACCTATTCTCAACTTAACGTTCACAGATTTAAAATTTTATATATATTTATACATTCATTCATTCATTTTCTTTTCGACTTGGTTCCTTTATTAATCCAGGGTCGCCACAGTGGAGTGAACCACCAACTTATCCAGCACATGTTTTACGCAGCAGATGCCCTTCCAGTTGCAACTCATCTCTGGGAAACATCCATAAACACTCACTCACACTCATACACTACGGACAATTTAGCCTTCCCAATTCACCTGTACCGCATGTCTTTGAACTGTGGGGGAAACACCAAACAGAAACACCAACTAACCCAGCCAGGTCTCGAACCAGCGACCTTCTTGCTGTGAGGCGATAGCACTACCTACTGCACCACTGCGTCGCCTATATTTATACAATTGAATGCAAAATTATTCACCTTCCTGGGAAATTTTTATACATTTTCCGAAATATTTACCAAGTGATGTTTAGCAGAGCAAGGAAATTTCCACAGTAATTCCTATAATATTTTTTCTTATTATTTTTTTTAGTTTGGCTTTAATAAAATCAGTTTATATTATTATTATTATTATTATTATTATTATTATTATTATTATTATTATTATTATTATTATTATTATCATTTTTAGCCCCCATAAACATTTTTTTACTAGTTAAGCCTTTAAATATCACTTTAAGGTGAATATAGTATATTGCAAAATAGCTATAAAAATAGTATGTGCTGTCATCATGGCAAAAACAAAAGAAATTAGTTGAAATTGGTTGTTAAAATCATTATGTTTATAAAAATGTGTTATATTCAAATCTATTCTCCATTAAACCGCTTGGAAAATATTAATAAAAATGTTTAAATAAATCACTTTACAGACCTATTTCTAATAAAGTGGGGGCGTACAAATGGTGCTAAAAGCAGTCCTTATAGCAGTTAAACTGAAATATGCTGAAATGTCTTCTCACGTTACATTCATGTGGGTTTCCTCCGGGTGCTCCGGTTTCCCCCACAGTCCAAAGACATGCACAATAGGTGAATTGGCTAAGCTAAATTGTCCGTAGTGCATGTGTGGGAATGAGAATGTATGGGTTTCCCGGTGATGGGTTGCAGCTGGAAGGGCATCCGCTGCATAAAACATATGCTGGATAAGTTGGCATGAATCATCTCACGTTTTCTAATATGCTTTTCTAACTCTATTGTAAAACAAGTCTAAAAAGCATAATGAAACACTGAATCTGTAGCAGATACTATGAAGTTTTGACATCGCTTAGTCATAATTCACACAGTGCTTTAGTTTGACCTCTGAGAGTGCAAGCATACCGTCATTTACTTTAATGGAGTGTTTTGTACAGTACAGTCAGACTCTTATAATATCAGCTTGTTTCCATATTAAACCCTTGACTATTCTAATGCTGCTTTTCTTTTTCTTTTTCCCACAGGTGAACGAGATCTATCATGACAATTCTCTTGGTGCACGGATAAATGTGGTGCTAGTGCGGATTGTTTTAATCGATGCCAAAAAAGTAAGTGTGTGAAACATTCTACTGCCATCATGTACAGTGTATGTAAGATATTGTAATGAGCCAGCATTAGCACTGTTTTCCTTACTTGATTTATGTGTGTGTGTGTGTGTGTGTGTGTGTGTGTGTGTGTGTGTGTGTGTGTGTGTGTGCGCATGTTTTCATGTTGTTATTCGTCAAAGCATTTTAGTTTCCCGATGTATAATGTTTCTGTATTTTTCAGTTGACATCATGAATCTGTACACTAAAAAAATTCTTTACCACTCACACACACACCGGTTCCTGTTAGTCCACAATCACACACACACAGCTGTGGTTCATCCCCATTGATGACTAGGACTATATATATCAGTTTGTTTCCCCTTTCGTCATCTGTTGTTCTGTTACGAGCAGATGTATAGTGTGAAGGAGGAAGACAAGGTGAGGATCCAAATGCAGCATTAAACATTTATTTATTAAACAAAACTAGAACAAACTAGGAAACATACGGTTATAATGGGATTAACGAAAACATAACAGACAATGGGAGGGGAAACAAACTGATATATATAGTCCTAGTCATCAATGGGGATAAACCACAGCTGTGTGTAAGTGATCACAGACTAACAGGAACCAGTGTGTGTGTTTGGTGCATGACAGTATATGTAGTCCATGTGATGTGGATTTATAGTTCATTAGCGATCCACAGTCATTGGATCGCTGATAATTGTAACAATAAGAGATGATAAAATAGTTCAAATCAATAAATAACAGAATAATGATAAATAAATAACATAAATTAATAATAAAAAAAGTTAGTGGAAAAAAAGCTAATAAATAATAAAAATAATAATAATAATAATAATAATAATAATAATAATAATAATAATAATAATAATAATAATAATAATAATAATAATAATAAATAAAATAGTAAAAATCGATAAATAAGAGAATAATAATAAATAAATAAATAACGTAACTTAATAATAATAATAATAATAATAATAATAATAATAGTAAATGTAAAAAACTCAATAGAATAAATAAAAAAATAAATAACAATAATAATAATAATATTAATAAAATAGAAAAAATTAATAAGTAACAGAATAATAATAAATAAATAATGTAATAATAATAAATAAATAACGTAACTAAATAATAATAATAATTGTAAATTTAAAAACAGAATAATAAATAAATAACAAATAATAATAAAATTAAATAAAATAGTAAAAATCTATAAATAATAGAATAATAATAAATTAACAATGTAACATAATAATAATAATAATAATAATAATAATAATAATAATAGCAAAAGTAAATGTAAAAAACTCAATAGAATAAATAAATAACTAATAATAATAATAATAGTAATAAATAAAATAGTAAAAATGAATAAATAACAGGATAATGATCAATAAATAACGTAATCTAACAATAATAATGATAATAATAATAACAACAATAATAATAATAATAATAATAATAGTAAATGTAAAAAACTCATAGAATAAATAAATAAATAACAAATAATAATAATATTAAATAAAATAGTAAAAATGAATAAATAACAGAATAAAAATAAATAAATAATGTAACTTAATAATAAAAATAAAAATAATAATAATAATAGTAAATGTAAAAAAAACTAAATTCTAAATAAATAACAAATAATAAAATTAAATAAAATAGTTAAAAATCAATAAACAATATAATAATAATAATAAATAAATAACATAACTTAATAATAATATTAAATATATAAAAACAAAATGATAAATAAATAAGGAGGAGGTTCAGGGTCAAAGATTTAAATAGATTTAATTAATAGGCAAACTTGAAAGCAATTGAAAATAAGTTATAAACGGTGGCTATTTATCATAAATCATAAATTATTTGGCCAGTTATGTAAATATACAGTATTTGCTTCAAACAGCCTTTTATGTTGACTTTAATCTAGACTTACTACACATTTTTGTACCTGAAGGGTCCATATTGTTATAATAAAAGTCCATATTAGTACCTAAAAGGTATAGTAGTGTACCTTGTACATTTTTTAGATACTATTTTGTAACTTCAAGATGCAAATATGGATCATTTAGGTACAAAAATGTACCTTTTGAAAAGATAGTGCCCCAGTGACAGCTTTTGTAGCTTTATTTCTGAGAGTGTATGCATTCATCTCTTGGGAAAAAAATATTCACCGTAACTGCAATATAATCATTCAATAATATTTCATGATTTTATTGTGCACATTTTTCAACAAACCTATTTTCTCAGCTGTCACAAAGGAAACAATTGAAATGCAGACCACATTTAAAATACTTTACTGTATAATCTCCAAGTACAACTATGTTTATATGTGATTAGAAAATCAACATCAGCATCCCATTAAAATGTTTGAGTGAAGGGTGATGGATGAATTGTCTTTGGCTGTGCATCAGTTTTGGCCACTACTGTATTTATTTTAATGTTTCAGGGACACATTTTAGATAACTCACATAACAGTTGTAAACACTGTGGTTTTGTGAGAGTTTTAACATTTTAAGGGGTCAACACATTAGGCTGTGGCTCAACTGCCGATTCTGGTTCAGGGTTGGGCACTGTTGTTGTTAATGATTTTAGTGATCAGTGAAAGGAGTGGAGTGATTAAAAAAACATATTTTTACTTGAGTTCAGAAACTACACTACTACTTTCGTTTTTTAGTTTGTTATCCTGTTTACACCTGGTATTAAGGATACATTTTGATCTATCGGATAACAGTTAGACGAGAGATGCATTTCCATGTATACCTGGTGTCTTCCTGTCTAATTTAAAAAATACACTGCTTATATTTATTATAATTAAATGTAACTCTAATTATTATATTTTATTTTATTTTCATTCATTCATTTTCTTTTCAGCTTAGTCCCTTTATTTATCAGGGATCGCCACAGCAGAATGATCTGCCAACTTATCCAACATATGTTATTACGCAGTGAATGCCCTTCCAGCCGCAACCCAGTGCTGGAAAACACCCATACACTCTTGCATTCACACTCATACACTACAGCCAATTTAGTTTATTCAATTCACCTATAGCGTATGTGTTTTGACTGTGGGGGAAACCAGAGCATCTGGAGGAAACCCATGCCACACAGAAATGCATTTAATTTATTTTAATTTAATTTAATTTAATTTAATTTAATTTAATTTAATTTAATTTAATTTAATTTAATTTAATTTAATTTAATTTAATTTAATTTAATTTAATTTAATTTAAATGTATTTTATTATTTTTTTTATTTATTTATTTTTTTTTATTTTATTTTATTTTATTTTATTCTTTATTTCCAATCACAAAGCAAGAAATGCACTGAATGCACTGAATTAAAGCCATCTTTTCCAATACAAAAATCGATCACTGATTTATTTTTCTTGTGTTTTTGATGATGTATTTATTAATTTACAGTATTTTAACCACATACTGTAGGTGTCCACACCACCATAGCTGTCCAACCATACCATATGCTTTTTCAACTACCCAAGGCATAAAATGGCCTGTAGCATGGGTCTCAAACTCAATTCCTGGAGGGCCGCAGCTCTGCACAGTTTTGCTCCGACCTTAATCAAATACAACTAATCAAGGTGTTCAAGACTAGGCTGTTTCTCAATAAACGTCTTCAGCGATCTTGTGTTCTCGTGTAACGTCATCATCAACCGCCAAAGAACAGCAAGAATGGAGGACTCATGAAAGTTCACGGATGTGTTTTTGATATCGAGGATGCACCGATGCAGACCTGAGCACAGAACTCGCTCTAGAGGTCCCAGAAGTCACTGCGATAGGGAGGCACAGCCTTTTTTAAATAGATTTATTATTAAAGTTCAGAGATATAACTTCTTTATCTCAGGAGTTTCCCTGAATGAGACGGTGAAATTAAACATTCACAATGAAAATCTTAATAAAGGCATAAGCACATTATGGGGGATTGTTTGTTGAAACTTGTATTAAATTTGTGTTATTTGTATTGTGCAAAGTACATTTATCAGTAAATTTGTAAGGTTTTTTAACATGTTATATATATTGAAATGGGCAAAACAATGAATTGTTGTATGAATACTGTATTGTTTAAATAATTTTCAGTTGTAAATGCATGAAGGTGGTGTGACCATCAGGAAGAACGCAGCATCTCATTTCTCACAGGACGCTGTGTTCTGTGTTCTCACAGTCTCCCAAGTTCATTCTTCTGAGGTGACCTGGCAAGACCGGTCTTCACAAGAATGCAAGTCCGTTCTCTGTGTTCTAAGAATTGAGAAACAGCCCTAGTGTCTTGTAGTCTTGAATACCTTGATAAGTTGGATCACCTTCATTAGTTGGATCAGCTGTGTTTGATTAGGGTTGAAGCATAACTGAGCTGCGGCCCTCCAGGAATTGATTTGTTTGAGACCAATGTCCTATAGCAGGGGTCTGCTATAGGCCCCCATGGGTCATTTGCACCCCTCTCCTTCCCCCGGCCTGCAACTGACGTCAAAAATATAACGAGAGCCCAACAAAACACATGTTTTTGAACATTATCATTGTGCGTGCAGTCGAATATACGCTTGTGGTTTTGACCCCCCACCTACTGGGCATTTAAGGTACTGTACTATTCAGATTACTTTCAATTTCTCTCAGTGTGCGGTCGAGAGTAACGCACATGCAGATTATTTCTGGGCTGAGTTAAACATTGAAATATATGTCTGTAAGTGCTCTTTTTTTTACTAAAGCTTTATTTTTGTAAATATTCAAGGGTCGTTTGATTATTATTGGTTTTATTCCACTTGTATTTTGTTGTACAAACACCTCTTCATGGCTTACACTTTATGCTGGTGGTGTAAATATGATAATTTTGCTAATATTCCATTCAAATTGTCTCATTATTAGATTTTATTCAATTTTCCGAATATGCATATTAAAATTTGTATATAAATGTGCTTTAGTAAAATTGTACTGCTGGCTAAATTTGTAACTTTGCAATAGTTTTACAAAAAAGAAAGATATTGAAAATAACAGCTGCCAGTAAAGTCAATAAAGTTGCCCATTCTGCTGTCTAACGCTACCTGTTAAACTTTTAGTTAAGCAACAATTAATTGGAACATAATAATAATTATTATTATTATGCCTATTATTAAATTGTAGTATTTTCATAGCAATTTAAACTCCCCCTTCAATATATACAACAAGAAACAAAAAGAAGGAGCTTTTATACTCTAAAGAAGAATGTCTGAGTGCATCAATAACATCAGGTTTCCACTTTTTTCATGTGCTAGAATGGTAAAACGGCACACTATGAATTGTGAGTCACTGATATGGCCCCCGACAATTTGAGATTGAGACCCCTGGCCTGTAGGGTTTTTTGGTCTTAGGTGAGATCATGAGAGTTGGGACAATAACCAACGGAATCGCACAACAATTCATAACTTTTTGATTTAGTGGCTAACTCATATCAGTTTGTACAGTCTAATTCATACAGTTTAGTACGATTTGCTCATCACCCAATGACAGTTGGGTTTAGGGGTGGGGTTTGGTGCTACGCCTCCTTTTTAAAACAGGGCTATTCAATTAGTTTGTCATGGGGGCCAGTTCATGAAAAGCATCTCAAATGAGGGGCCAGAGAGATATGACTTGCAATAAAAGTGATGACACAACAGCAATATAAGAGGCCATATGTTGTATTTTTGCTCCTTAAGTCACCCACATTGGCTTTTTCTACATTAAAACGTTAATATGTTGTATTTGAAACTACACAACATCACTACATTGTACAATGTGGCTTTTTTTTTTACAACCATTTAAATGTTGTATTTCGAAGCACAAGAAAATCAGTGTATTGCTTAAGTAGGCTTCTACATTCAGACACATTCATATGTTGATTTTGAACTGCATAACAATTAGGGATGCAACGATTATAGATTTTGGTTGTACTATTATAGTCTGAAGAATAATCATGGTTTCATGGTTATCACCATTATTATGCATTTATTAAATTCAAAACACTACTAGTTTAGAAAATCACAAGAAAACTGCTTATATTTTAAAGTATTGTTTGCTGCTGCTCAGTAACCAAATACAGAACAAAATATTAATAAAAATAATACAATAGTCCATTTCTTTGTTTGGACTTAAAATTCATACATATGTAATCATTTTAATAATTTGTAATAATTCGTCTAACGTATCTTTTGTTTACATTGCACTGAAAGTCACGCACAACTCTCACCACTACAGCGTGAGATAATTTATACTGTGTGCGCCTGGAGGACGAGAGTGCGTCGGTCCGCTTGCAAGCCGAGCGCGCACCACTCCAATATGCACATGTCTCCTTTGGAAATAATGAACTTGCGTGCGTGAACGGCCTGCTGCTATAGTTAATCCAATGTGCGTGTGTATTAGCCTTGTATAAGCTCGGAACTTTAAACTAGCGAACAGTTGGCATAAGTTTATTTAGTTGCAGCAGTTTTATTCTGTGCAACAGAAACGTGGCGTTGAAAAGCCTTTACGATTAATTAACCGTAATGAATTAAAACCGGCAGCTAGCCAGCAACTAGCTCTCTGCAATTTCACATGGTCGCACTCTGAAGCCAAGCAGGGCTGCGCCCAGTCAGTACCTGGATGGGAGACCACATGGGAAAGCTAGGTTGCTGCGGAAGTGGTGTTAGTGAGGCCAGCAGGGGGCGCCCAACCTGCGGTCTGTGTAGGTCCTAACGCCCCAGTATAGTGATGGGGACTCTATACTGCTCAATGAGCGCTGTCTTTTGGATGAGAAGTTAAACCAAAGTCCTAACTCTCTGGTCAAAATCCCAAGATGTCCTTTGAAAAAGAGTAGGGGTTTAACCTCGGCATCCTGGCCAAATCTGCCCACTGGCCTCTGTCCATCATGGCATCCTAACCCTCCCCATATCATAATTGGCTTCATCACTCTGTCTCCTCTCCACCAATCAGCTGGTGTGTGGTGTGGTCTGGTGCAATATGGCTGCCGTCGCGTCATCCAGGTGGATGCTGCACACTGGTGGTGGATGAGGAGATTCCCCCCTATGTGTAAAGCGCTTTGAGTGCCCAGAAAAGCGCTATATAAATGTAAGAAATTATTATTATTAAAACGCAGTTAATAGTGAAATCAGCTAATCATTGCATCCCTATTAATGATATCAGTGCATTGAACAAAAGGCCTTTTCTACAAACATATCCAAATGTTTCGGCTGCCCGCGCCACTTGCTTCATGTCACTTGACAGCTCAAGCTGTATTAAACAGACGCACGTCACTTTATAACTATAGCGGCCGTCTTTCGACTGAACTAAATTTATTATTGATGTCTTGGTCACACTATTTGGAGGGCTGGAACAAATTGCCTTGGGGGCCAGGTTTGGTCCGCGGGCCGCCAATTGAATAGCCCTGTGGTACATTTTCGTATGACTGAACTTAGCCACTAAACTGACAAAGCGTAAAGGTTTTCTTGTGAGATCAGGCTGAAAAAACTGTGAGGTAGCCTAAAAAACCATCAGTTTTTACAACAAACAAATATTTCAATGATTTATTTTGCTGTCTGTAGATGTTTAGCACCTTTGCAGTTGTGTATTATGATGATTTGACATATTGCATCAGCAGCAAACACATATAGACGCACACACTCCTCATCCACTCTCTCATCTACCTTTCGTCTGGCACTTACACATACACAAACACACACACCGTTAACTTGGCATGTTCATCTTCATCCATCCTCTTCTGCTGGGTGCTCACCATGGCCTAGGGCCTGTTATTCCACCGGACTGAGCTAACGGGGAACTAAAAGCATAGCGCTCCCATGGGAGTCTTTTCAAAGTCGCACGCCTTCACAGTTCAACACCAAAGCACAGCGAGTGCTGATGTTATGCAACTGCCTTCCCAATACCCCCACCCTAACGCATAAACACGCACGCATGCACTTTCCCTGTGGGACCGAGCAAAGCATTCTGGGAAGAAGCAGAATCAAGAATGCATGATAAACAATCAATGATGACCCTGCCTCATTCATAAACGCAGCTCCAGGAGACGCCGCTCTTCCTGTAACCAGAGAGCAGGTTTCAGATCAGGTTGCCGCTCTCAGATGTGGCTAACCTGATAGTGACCACAGGTCCCGCTTCAGCTTTCATCTGACACACTTACTCACTACCAAAATCCCCGCTCTCTTCAATATCTCACCTAGACAGAACGTGTTGCATTACATGCATTAGTGCTGGAGATTATTCTGAAGGTTAAATCCGTATAGCAGGTGGCTGCATGCGAATCACTGGTGACTCACTGAATCATTTGATCAATGGGTTTGTTTAGAATGCTGATTCATTCAGGAGGAAAGTTAGTGGCAGTCAGTTTGACTTGTGAGTAATTGAATCTTTTGCATAACTCACTATCATTTGTTCATTCAGAAACAATGAATATGACACTTGAGTCTTTTATTGCATATGGCACCAAGTGAATCACTGGTGACTCACTGAATCATTTATTCTAGGGGTTTGTGTAAAACCTTGATTCATTCAGGAGCAAAGCTAGTGAGTGTTTGTTTGAGTCATGAGTCACTGAATCTTAATTTGTTCATTCAAAAACAAAGAATATGACTCTGGAGTCTTTTATAGCAGGTGGCAGCAAGTGAATCACTGGTGACTCAGTAAATAATTTGTTCAAGAGATTTGTTCAAAATGCTGATTCATTCTGGAGGAAGGTAAGTGGCCGTCTGTTTGACTCGTGAGTCATTGAATCTTTTACATAACTCTTATTGTTTCATTCAGAAACGATGGATATGACTCTGGATTCTTTTTTAGCAGGTGGCAGCAAATGAATCACTGGTGACTCATTGAATCATTTATTCAAGGGATTTGTGATAAAACGCTGATTCATTCAGGAGGAAAGTTAGTGGCAGTCAGTTTGAGTCATTGAATCTTTTACATAACTCATTATCATTTGATTATTCAGAAACAATGAATAGGAGTCTAGAATCTTTTATAGCAGGTGGCAGCAAGTGAATCACTGGTGACTCACTGAATCATTTGATTAAGGGGTTTGTTTAGAATGCTGATTCTTTCAGGAGGAAAGTAAGTGGCAGTCAGTTTGACTCGTAAGTAATTGAATCTTTTGCATAATTCACTATCATTTGTTCATTCAGAAACAATGAATATGACGCTTGAGTCTTTTGTTGCAGGTGGCACCAAGTGAATCTCTGGTGACTCACTGAATCATTTATTCAAGGGGTTTGTGTAAAACCCTGATTCATTCAGGAGCAAAGCTAGTGAGTGTTTGTTTGAGTCATGAGTCATTGAATCTTTTACATAACTCATATTATTGGTTCATTCAGAAACGATGGAAATGACTCTGGAATCTTTTTTTAGCAGGTGGCAGCAAACGAATCACTGGTGGCTCATTGAATCATTTATTCAAGGGATTTGTGATAAAATGCTGATTCATTCAGTAAAGTTAGTAGCAGTCAGTTAGAGTCATGAGTCATTGAATCTTTTACATAACTCATTATCATTTGATTATTCAGAAACAATGAATAGGAGTCTAAAATCTTTTATAGCAGGTTGCAGCAAGTGAATAACTTATGACTCACTGAATCATTTTTTCAAGTGATTTGTGTAAAATGCTGATTGATTCAGGAGAAAAGTTAGTGGCCGTCATCATTTATTCAAGGGGTTTGTGTAAAACCCTGATTCATTCAGGAGCAAAGCTTGTGAGCGTTATGAGAGTCATAAGTCACTGAATCTTTTACATAACTCATCTGATTTGTTCGTTCAGAAACAATTAATAAATCTCTAGAATCTTTTTTTTAATAATTCACTGATTTATGTCAAAGAATCAGTGAAGTAATCAAATTTTAAAAAAGATAAATTTTAGGTATTAAAGCTAGTGGCCATCTGTTTGACTCTTGAGCCATTGAATCTGTTATGTAACTAATATTATTGGTTCATTCAGAAACGATGAATATGGCTCTGGCATCTTTTATAGCAGGTGGCAGCAAGCGAATCATTGGTGACTCACTGAATCATTTATTTAAGGGGTTTGTTTCGAATGCAGATTCATTCAGGAGGAAAGTTAGTGGCAGTCAATTTGACTCGTGAGTCTTTGAATTTTTTACATAACTCATGGTAATTTCTTGATTCAGAAACATTTAATAGGACTCTGGATTCTTCTGTGAATAAACCATTGATTTATGTCAAAGAAATGAACTTAATTTTAAAAAAGAATTTAAAAGCAGATTAATTTTAGGTATGAATCAGATGATTGTCTTTATGAGCGAGTGACTGAATAAACCTGTTTATTTTCAATTACTGATTCATTCAGGAGTAAATGAAGTGACCGTCTGTTTGACTCATGAGTCATTGAATCTTTTACATGACTCAGATTTAATCTAATATATTTAATATATTTTTTTATTTTTTAATAAATATATAGTTTTTAATTTATTTTACAAATTATGTCAGTTTATCATTAGTTTTGTTTTTATCTGTGTATTTTTACATTTTCAGTTTGTTTTGTTTTATTAAAGGGCACCCATTTTACCCCTTTTTCAAGATATTAGATGCGTCTGTTGTGTCTCCAGAATTGGTCTGTAAAGTTTCAGCTCAAAATACCCATCAGATGATTTATTATACATTTTTAAATGAGGGAAATTTGAGCTGTTATGACATTGTAGCTTGTTTTGTTGCCGGTGCCTATAATGCAAATAAGCTGGTGCTCCCTGCCCACCGTTCCCACATGCGTGTCAGAGCCAGAGATACCTGTGGCCTTATTGTAGATAACCAGCACAGTGACTGACAAGAATGAAGCAGATCTCCCTTAATACAGTAAGGACTCTCCCAACTGTTATTTAATACATTTGTTGTGGAGTTAATTCAAGCCTTTCTGCAAAGATGAGCCACAAACTATGTCGTTATAATGCGCACACACACACACACACACACATTTAACTTTGCAGTTTTTGGACAGCAAATGTGACATTAATATACACTGCTGTATGGACATCCGTTATGTTAATAAACAAAATAAACCTGATTTAAGTCCACAAACCAGAATTGAAGCGTCTTCTTTTATAATTGTACTGTGGTGATTTTACAGCAATTTTACTGTATTTATTACAAACATGCACTTATATAAACGTTTTAAACTTGTAAAACTCATTCTTGAGGTGCAGATGATCACAGAGAGCTGAACAGATCTTTTAATCCCAGTTGGTTTGCGCAAGTTCTCTCTTGTTGATATGATTATACGTGTTACTACAGAGACATGTTAATATGGCTGTCAATCAATTCGGTGGGCGGGGCAACCGCACTCCTACATCACGTTGCAATCGGCCTCAAAATGGGAGGGTGTTGGATCCTATTTTAGCATCAGGAAATTTAACAATAGAGACTTATTGTGTCACTCCAATATGATAGTGGACACACTAAACCTACACACAGTTCTGTCCAAACAAGGTTATTATAGTTAACTAAAATTTTAAATAATTGTCGTTAACTGAAATAAAAATAAAAACGAGAGTTTTTCAAAAAACTAGAGCTAACTGAAACTGTATTTTGTACATACAAAACTAACTGAAACGAACTAAAATTATAGCAAAAACCTCCATCGTTTTCGTCTTTGTAAGTGTATTTAATACGTAATCTTACTGTAAGCCTTTTAGAAGTTAATCTATTTACTCTGCGCTGCAGGTGTTTAACTCGTACAGCACCTCAGAGTCTGTAATCCTGCTGCCATTGGCCAGATAGAGCCGAGTCATCCTCATTGTTGATCTCGCGACAAAAACGAGTAGACATGACAACATCACGGTGATAGCATTAAATACAGAGACTTATAACTATTACTTGAATACGTTTGTGCCTTATAATAGGTTTTATCTCTGTATCGCGATGCGAATGAATCTTTTTAACCGGATCTTCTAAGTGAACCGGTTGAACTAGTTCACCTAATCGAACTGAATCATTTGAAACGATTCGCGTCTCCAGTAAGCACTCATCCACAAACTACTTACTTTTTAACAAGCCTAATACCCCTCTCTAACTCTAAATAATCCAATATATACTCTTATTCAGTTATTAGAACAGTAATGTTACAGTAAGATCAAATTGAGAAGCGGTGAACCGATAAAACAGCGCAAGCGTGATTCAGTAAACCGAACACATACAGTACATGACAGCCTGCTGTGACTGAACTAAACTTGAACAACTGCAGCGCGGCTAAACCGAGGGCTTAAATGAGAGGATCTGGTGAAAAAAACGTAAGTTTATTTCATAACAGATAATCGTAATGGAAGTTAAATAAGTGAATCATGCTTCAGTTGGGTTGCAAAACTTTACTTTCATGGATCATGGTGATGTTTTAACTGACGGAAATTACTATTGTTGACTACATAATTTTAATATGTTCAGTCCTTACATCCGCGGTAAATATCTGAACTTTCCATCACTACTGTGTATCTTACCTCAGAAGCAGCCTTGCATACATATTGTACTTAAGGCTGCTATCTTGTGGGTTGTTGTATTTGAATTTGAGGATGGGTAGATGGTAGTGGTCATGTGTCCTCTGAATACAGGTATAAAATGTATGGCTGAGTTTTATTATACAATACTTATTCTGATGATTTTACATCTTGCACCTAACAAATATCCTTATTTAGAAAAAAAAAAACTAAAACTAATACTGAAACTAATTAAAACTAAACTAAAACTAAGCAATTTCAAAATAAAGAAACTAATAAAAACTAGTAAATCTCCCTCTAAAAACTAATTAAAACTAACTGAATTTGAAAACAAAAAGTCAAAACTAATTAGAAACTAATACTAATAAAAAATCCAAAACTCTTATAACCTTGGTCCAAACAGCTTACAAAAGTTTATTTTTCGTCATACAGTAGGTGCTCTTTAACACTTTATACTTCACCTATAAGCAAAACAATCCCTGGTTTGCTTGTCCTCCTGGGAACATCTGTATAATATGAATATGACATCTGTATTCTACATGTTAATCAATAGTGAAGGTAACACCTACGCCATTTACTCCATCCTTATCAGCTTCAGGAAGATAGGCTCAGTTCTCCAGGAGTGCTCTCTCTGTGTGTGTACCCGGTGAGAAAGATATTTTTAAGCCACTTAAACATGACAATCCATCACTTCTCCATATCTCTGCGACGGAGGAGCTCACCATTACCGCAAATGTCAGTTCACCCAGTGGGAAGAATAGCTCAGTGCCCTCAAATTTCTGCTCTCCTCGCCGAGACGTTATATACCACCCCAAGCCATTATGATAAATGCTGATTTTTGCTGCGTGACAGATCAGTGTGTGTGGGGTTACGTGGTGATTTCAGGTGAGCTGGAGAGACAGAGGTCCGCGGCGGGTCAGGCAGATGGCGTTTTTTGGCCTGATTTGTGCTGATTGTCCCTCTGGCCTTATCTTTTTACAGGATTAAGTTCTTAAAATGCAAACTGTCTGTCCCACATGAACTCATCAGGCGTTTGGCACACAGGTCTCTCTCTCTCTCTCTCTCTCCTAGTTCAACTGAATACAGTTTGATTCAAATAAATTCAATACAGTTTAAATGCTTTGCAGATTACATAAATAAATAAAATTGTAAAATGATTATATAATACATGCACACACACACACTATCACTCACACAAACACACACACACACACACACATAGAATCTTGATATACACATAAAAATTAAAAATAAAATAAAGATGTACTCAGTGGTGTAGTCCTAAAAAAATAGGTGGTGTACTATTATCCACCCAATCCAAATTTTAAAAGTAGACAAAGAAACAACAAAATTCAATGTATCTTTGATTCATTTGATTTATATATATATATATATATATATATATATATATATATATATATATATATATATATATATATATACACACACACACACACTCTGCACAGCTGTGGTTTGCTGACTAACTAAAAAACGAGTTCAGGAGCAGGATTCTGCCGCCGATTTTATATCAAATTTAAAGGGGACTGAGGCGATCCTTTAGTATTGTACAGGTAATCGCAAAGGTGTTAGGGGGGCTGAATGGAAATATAGGAGGGCTGGAGCAACGCCCATGCTGTTTTACAATTTTACTTGATCGTTTCAGCAAGACATCATTCAGCTGATTTGTTGTGATCTTCGAAAAACTTAAATACTCAACGTGCAAAAATAAGGGAAGTCTAATCACCAAAACAAGTGAGTATACCGAGAGTATGATCCTCAGAAGTCGTAATACCCAAACAGCTCGTGGAAAAAGTAGGCATACTGAGTATACGTGAGTATAGCAAGGACTACACCACTGGATGTACTTGAGCAATATCACATGAGTAGCTGTACGATATGGCTGTATATCTGCACTGGTCGGATGCGTGCATTGTACGACAGTTCAATGGCATAATCGTGTATATAAAAAAAGAAAATCAAACACGTAGAGACTAAAAACCCTTTTGTATGAGGAACTACTTTCTTCCACCATTCATTCACATCTGCAGCTGACGTCAGAACAGCAAAAACTGTAACTAATCCATCACCATCACTTTAGAGCTAGTGTTTGAATAATTCTCTAGGTTAATGTCTAAAGTGAGGACAGAACAGGGGATTTCGCTCACATTTTAAGATTTTAAGGCTGAACGGCATGAAATGCCATCAGTCTACTGAGATATCTCCCAGTCTTTCTCTGTTGCAAACGGGATATCACAATAATAAACCCCCGAAAAAGCCAAAGCAAAGCAAACACTACCAGATTACTGTTGTTTTTGCGATAAGGAAAAACGCTAAACACATGCGGGCATTTCTTCTTTCTTTCTGCTTACTGAACTAGTCTGCAGAAACGAAAACAGGAGATGCATTAGAAACAAAAATTAACTCAGGGTTATACAAAGAGTGGCCAACACAAAATACACACATTTCTGATATGCGAGTCCCATCTCACTCAATACACTACAATTACTATGGTATAAATACAGCACTACAACACACAAAAGGCGTGAGATTGACTTAGAATGTCACTTACCTGTTTTATAATGATTTGATCAGCTGCAATTTGAAAATATATTGAGTTTTTCTGCTGTAAGGGCTTAATATGCAGTCTTTATCGCCATCGTGTGGATGGACAATGTCAACTGTCTTTGCCCTGCTCAGTGACACGCTTTCTGCTGATGCACTGAATCTCCGAAATTATAGAAATGTAAAATAAGCTCTATCCTTATAAATACAATCTAAACAACTACATTCTCACCTAAAAGCCTCAAAAGTACATTTTGTTGTCCAACAGCTGCAATATTTGTCAAACTGTAGTGAGTTGAATTACCGGTTTGTAAACGTTCAGGATGCGCGCAGCGAGATTGCAGAAAAAAACCGAGAGCACTAGCATTTACAGCGAGGGAATGACATCCGATGCGGTACAGAGTTTGTTGTTGTATTAGAGATAAGTTATATTAATTACAGATTATATATATATTATTTACATAATACTTTCAGTGTATTATAACAGCTTGTCACCCAGTGATAACAGTTATTTAGCAAAATTAATGTCAAAGTGAGCGGCATTGGTCTGACAGGTCCATTTGCGATAGCACCCTCCCAATTGATATTGGATATGACGAAATGGCCAAGCATCTATCCCAAACAACTATCTCATTGAAACTCCAAGTGATTTTACAAGAGAGAAGTAAAAGCCCTACAAGTCTTTGGATGCCAACTTGGATGAACTTACCTGAAATGAAATGAGATCTGAGTCCAGCGTTTTTAATTAGGTCCTCACTCCATTCAGCTCCCTTTTAGCAAGATCGAGCAGTTCTAGAAATGTGGTCAGAGAAGTTTAGTTGGTCATCAATCGTTACTCCAAGGCTTTTTACCATATTGGATGCAGTAATGGTTGCCCCATCCATCTGGATTGAAAAGTTATGGTGTAGAGTCGGGTTTTGTACATTAACATAACGCCTATCCATACAGCAGTGGAGATTAACCTGTATCCTGTCACATATGCATGCAAAAACAGTGCAAAGTTAAACGCGCATGCTCTGTGTATGTGTCCACTGTGTGTGTGCGTGAACATTGTAACGACATTGTGTGCGACTCATGGTTGCAGAAAGGCTTGAATTAACTCCACAACAACTACATCAGATAATCATTGGGAAAGTTCTCACTGTAGTATTCCTCACAGATGTTACGTGAGCTCTGCTTACTTCATGTCTGTCACTGTGCTGTTTATCTGACGCAGCCGAGGTGGAGATTGAGGCACACTCTGACAAGCACATGAGAACGGTGAGCGGGGAGAACTAGCAAAAACAAAAACAGCTACATGGTTGTTCAGAGCAGAAAATACAATATCCAGAAAGGTCTAATAAATAATCTGATGGGTGTTTTGAGCTGAAACTTTACAGACACATTCTGGAGACACAAAAGACTTCTCTTAAATCCTGAAAAAGGGGTTAAAATAGGTGCCCATTAATATACAGATCAGAGCAAACAATTTCTCACTTTTTAAAGAGCTGACCCTCTATGCTTGTTCAGGGGGGATCAAGCGTTAATTAGGGAGGTCAATCCCCCAAAGACCCCTGTAATTCACATCATTGCTTATATCACTAGAATCTCCAGCTTTCCCTATCTGTATGATTTCCTCTCCCTCCTCCTTTTCTTTCTCTCTCTCTCTCACACACACACACGAACGCCTGGTTCTTCCACACCCACTCCTCTCTCCCCTGCCGCCTCTGCCCCAATCAGCATGCAGCCTCGCCCGTCATGCCAGCAGGTTGTCCATCATTCCCAATTACTGTGGCAACGGTTGCTGGCGGCAGCGGCACGCATGCACCGATCAACCGAGTGACCCGCGCACCTCCAACAACAATCACAGTCTCTCGCGCACATCTGTTCATCTGCTCTTCCCATCACCTCGCGCTGCAGAAGAGGAAGACACACCCTGAATCACGCATGTGCATCACAGAGGAGATAAAGATGCAGAGACATGCTTTTAATGAGCACACTTCCACGTCTGTCATGCATTCGGTTCACAAGAACATGAGAAAGTCTCCTGCATATGTTTTTTTTAATTATTGTTATGCAATCAGGGCCGGAAAATGAGGAAGATGATACACAATATTAATATTGATTAAATTTGTGATATACAACAGTTCTGTCTGGTTCTCAAATCTGATTGGCTGATAGCCGTGTGATATTCTACAATAACAGTGCTCATACAGCCTCCTCACCCTTCTGTATTACTCCACCCACATAGAGTGACAGCAGATCAATAAACTCACTACAGTTTGACAAATATTGCAGCTGTTGGACAACATTATGTACTTTTGAGGATTTTAAGATGAGAATGTAGTTGTTTAGATTGAAACTATGCAGTTTACTTATAAGGATAGTGCCTACTTTAAATATTTATAATTTCAGATATAGATTCAGCGCATCAGTGGCCATCGGCCTGTCATACCGAGCAGAGCAAAAACGGTTGATGTTCTGCCCCAAGATGGTGACAGAGACCGTATAATAAGTCCTTAGGGGATAAAAACAGCATTTTGTCAGTGTTTGTTTCAAATCACAACTGATCAAATCATTATAAATTATATAATCATTATTAGATATACATGTAATCTGGTAGTGTTTGCTTTGCTTTGGCTTTTTCAGGGTTAATTATTGTGATCTCCTGATTGCAGCAGAGAAATACTGGGAAATCTCTGTAGACTGATGGCATTTCATGTCGTTCAGCCTTAAAATCTTAAAATGTGAGCAAAATCCCGTTTTGTCATCACTTTAGACATTACGCTAGAGAATCATTCAAATACTAGCTCTGAAGTGACGTTGGTGAAATTAGCAATGGTTTCTGCTGTTCTGACGTCAGCTGCAGATGTGAATGAATGACGGAAGAAAGTAGTTCCTCACACAAAAGGGTTTTTAGACTCTCTGTGTTTGATTTTCTTTTTTATTTACATGATTATGACGTCAAACTGTTGTATAAACGCGATATCACACTCGTAGCAGTGCAATGTGGTTGTATATTGTCACTGGTGGGATACTGAGGTACTCTGCCTGTGGCCTTGAGCACTCGCCTCCCACCAGTGCCGATATACAGCCATATCGCAGCCATATAGTGGTTTTCATTTTTATTTGTTTTTAATTCTTAATTTTTTATGACTTATGTTTCTTTTATTCTTGTTTGTGCTAAGAACCGATTTACCATTGAGTAAAAAATTTGCTATATGAAAAAACTTGCCTTGCCTTATAAAATAAATAAATAATAATAATAATAATAATAATAATAATAATTATTATTATTATTATTATTATTATTATTATTATTATTATTATTATTATTATTATTATTATTATTATGAAGAGGAGGGGGATGAGATATGAGGACAGTTACATAATAATAATGGCAATAATAATAATAATAATAATAATAATAATAATAATAATAATAACAATAATATTTACAATATTATTTACAACAATAATAATAATAATAATGACAATGACAATAATAATAATAATAATAATAATAATAATAATAATAATGACAATAATAATAATAATAATAATAATAATAATAATAATAATAATAATAATAATAATAAAGAGGAGGAGGTTGGGAGATGAGGAAAATTACATAATAATAATAATGATGGCAATAATAATAATGTTGATGATGATACTACTACTACTACTACTACTACCACTAATAATAATAATAATAATAATAATAATAATAATATTGACAATAATAATAATGATAATAATAATAAAATGACAATAATAATAATAATAATAATAATAATAATGGCAATAATAATAATGAAAATGATGATACTACTACTAGTAATAATAATATTAATAATGATGACAATAATAATTATAAAAATAATAATGACAATAATAATGGTAATTATTATAATAACAATAATAAAGAGGAGGAGGTTGGGAGATGAGGAAAAGTACTTAATACTAATAATAATGATGATGATGATGATGATGATGATGATGATAATAATAATAATAAAAACAGTAATAATGATGTCCTCATCAGGTTGGGATATGAGAAAAAGGAATAATAATAATTATTATTATTATTATTATCATTATTATTATTATTATTATATAATTTAAACATTTGACGGATGAGTTTGGGAGATAAAAAATAGGAAAACGTATCATTAATTATTAGCAATATTAATAGTAATAATAATAAAACTTAGTGAGAATGAGAATCCTGTGTGGAGAATTCTGAGAAACATCCACAAGAAGACGCATGGAAATAACTGAAGATGAATCATGCTCTAGTCTAGTTTACACGGAGCTGCGTGTGCATCATCAGTCTCCAGTAAATGAAGTGTAATGAGAGACTACAGTACAGAGAGCGCTGAGTTGAGTTATTTTCCAGCGCGCTCAGACTTCCAGCATTAATCTGCAATGCTGAAGGCTCCCTCTACTGGAGGATGGCGGAAGTGCAGTGTGGTTTTCAGAGTTCATGACCTTGAGGCGCTGGGGGGAAATAGAGAGGCACTTCCAGGACACGCATCTGGAAAGGATCTCCTACTTCCATGGCTTTCGTGGCCACGTCATCAAAACACAGCCGTGCGCATTCCTGTCTGGATGTTTCTCCGCATGCGTTTATCTCTCAGCGCTGATTGCAGGGGGAAAAAGGCTAAATTATAGATGGCAGACAGCTGCGGATACTCACTCACAGCAGTGTTGCATAACTTTTGTGACAATGTACAACAATAATTAATATATTTACTTTGCTGGGATGGTAGGGGTAGATGTTAATAAATCAATATTTAATAAATAACTATTGCTAACTTAACTCAAAAGAGCAATGTTTACATTTGTTTAACACTCATTGGGGATGTTTTCATCCACTCTGGGGTGATTTTGAGTCTTAATTTGGCAATAACTTTCTCTGTGTTTCACCTAACAGAATGATTTGTTGTGACAAATCTTATTTTGACACATATTTTGCGAAAATGCTTTGAATTATTAGAAAAAACTCTACTCTTAGCAAATTTGCTATCCTTTTGTTATGTTCGAGATGAAAACATCCACTAAATTAAACAGCTGTAAAAATTATTCAGATTATAGTTTTTTACAGACGCTAGGACATATTTCTCAATACTTAGGTCACTTTTGCAGAACTCTTGACGCAGTGAGCACAACAGAAGTCTATGTAGGCTAAACTGAGGATCAATTCTCATTGTTTTTTGCACAAAATGCATTCAGAGAGAATCAGAATCAGAAAGAGCTTTATTGCCAGGTATGTTCACACATACGAGGAATTTGTTTTGGTGACAGAGCTTCTACAGTGCAACAGGATAACAAAGACAAGATAATAAATATATATTTTTTTAAAAATAGAAGTAGTGAGTGCAAATATACAGATTGACAAGTGTATGTACGTGTTTATTACTATATACAACGTTATATGTGCAGCTGTTATGTGCAAATTGGCCTGTAAAGTGTGTTAAATAAGTGTATATGTGTATAAAAGTGTATGGCAAGTAGTGGTGTTGGTTCCATGATTATTATCATCAAGTGTTCATGAGATGGATTGCCTGAGGGAAGAAACTGTTTCTGTGTCGGGCTGTTCTGGTGCGCAGTGCTCTGTAGCGTCGACCAGAAGGTAAAAGTTCAAAGAGGCAGTGTGCTGGGTGTGAGGGGTCCAGAGTGATTTTGGCAGCCCTTCTGCTCGCTCTGGATAAGTACAGTTCTTGGGGAGTAGGAAGGGTTGTACCAGTGATTCGCTCAGCAGTCCGAACTATTCGACGTAGTCTTTGGAGGTCGTATTTAGTAGCTGAGCTAAACCAGACAGTTATTGATGTGCAGATGACTGATTTAATGATGGAGGTGTAGAACTGTTTCAGCAGCTCCTTTGGGAGGTTAAACTTCCTCAGCTGACGAAGAAAGTACAGCCTCTGTTGAGCTTTTTTGACACTGGAGTCAATGTGAGTGTCCCACTTCAGGTCCTGAGAGATGGTGGTGCCCAGGAACCTGAATGACTCCATTTATAGCAAATAATATAGCATTACTAATGGAATTACTTCTTCAATCAAATAAATTACTGTTTCCCCTGTTACAATCTTACGAAGGATATTTATACTCTCTTTGTGTTACATTACTTAAGAAGCATCATTTATTTTTTAGGTAACACTTTACAATAAGGTTGTGTTAGTTAATGTGTTTACTAACAATAACAAACAGTCGACAATACATTTACTACTAGTTCATGTTAGTTAACATTAGGTAATGTTATTCATTGTTAGTTCATGTTAACTCACAATGAGTTTGAATGTTAATATTGCTAAACTGTGATTGATTAATAAATGCTGTATAAGTATTCTTCATAATTAGTTCAGGTTAGTAAATAAATACATCAGCTAAAGTTAACTAATGACGCTTTATTGTAAAGTGTGACCATTTTTTACACATATTTGCTGGCCAGATGTGGTAAATATTACAAGTTGTAACAGATTTATTATTTTATTGTTCCAGAATTGCATTGTTATAGAAATCAGAAGCCTAAAGCAATCTCTAAATGTATCGTTGAGTGTAATGTGACATCCGTCTCATGTGTGTGTTTCAGTCCACGAGCCTCATTGAGCTGGGCAATCCTTCTCAGAGTCTGGAGAATGTGTGTCGCTGGGCTTTCGAACAGCAGAGGAAAGACACTAATGATAAAGAATACCACGATCATGCCATCTTTCTTACACGCCAAGAGTTTGGGCCCACAGGAATGCAAGGTAAAATACACACGAGGCTTTAAAAAGCACACCAGTCTGCTATAGCTTTGACCTCAGGCATTTCTCAGATGAGTGGGATATGCACTGAAATAAATCATCATTGGATTTAACTATTTTTTTAGGGTAAGTGGTTGCAATTTATGGGCTGAATTTAAACAAACAAATTAAGTTGAACATTAGTACATTTAATTTGTTTAATTCCAGCCCATATAAATTGTTTGCAACCACTTACCTTAAAAGAATCGAGTGTGAATGGATGATGTTGATGTGAGGACGACACATTCAGTCCGTTTTTTTGTGTGTTTTTAGGTTATGCTCCAGTCACAGGCATGTGTCATCCTGTGCGGAGCTGCACTCTCAACCATGAGGACGGTTTCTCTTCTGCGTTTGTGGTGGCGCATGAAACCGGCCATGTGTAAGTGTCTATTGCAGCCTGATATATATCAGTCTACATTTACAGTTGAAGTCAAAATTATTAGTTATTAACAATTATTATTATTATTTATTGTGATTTTTGTATTATTTCACAAATTATGTTTAGCAGAGCAAGGATTTTTTTCACAGTATTTCCTATAATGTTTTTTCTTCTGGAGAAAATCTTATTTATTTTATTTTGGCTAGAATAAAAGCAGTTTTAAATTTTTTTGTAACCGTTTTAAGGTCAATATTATTAGCCTCCTTAAGCAATATATACAGTCAGAATGTATTAGCCTCCCTGTTTATTTTTTCCCCAATTACTGTTTAATGGAAAGAAGATTTTCTCAACACATTTCTAAACATAATAGTTTTAATAACTCATCTCTAAAAATAATAATATTTGACTAGATATTTTTCAAGACACTTCTATACAGCTTAAAGTGACAAATAAAGGCTTAACTAGGTTAATTAGGTTAACTAGGCAGGTTAGGGTAATTAGGCAAGTTATTGTATAATGTTGGTTTGTTCTGTAGACAGTCGAAAAAATCTAAAGCTTAAAGGGGCTAATAATATTGACCTTAAAATAGTTTTTAAAAAATTAAAAACTTCTTTTATTCTAGCCAAATTAAAGCAAATAAAACTAAACAAAATGATCAGACGTACTATGAAAATTTCCTGAATCTGATAAACATAATTTTGGAAATATTTAAAATAAAAAAATATATATTTATACATATAATTTATTTATTTATTAGGTTTTTTTAAATAATAATTCTGACTTCAACTGTGCATTTATGCAATGGTTAGCTCTGGACTATGATTCTGATTGGAGGTTAAAAATAATAGTCATATATTCTTCAAAAGTTTGCTTTAGTGTTCACATTTTACATTAGTGATTTTGCAGCTACTCTTTCTGCAAGATACTTGCAAAGGTGTAGTTCACCCGAAACAAAGCACTACTATCCTTGGGTAAACAGAACATGGTATTAGTTTACCATGTGAGGTTGTTGTGTTGTGTTGGCATACACTATGTAATTTTAATTTTACTGATAACTAGGCCCACATGTAATCTGCTCGCGCAGAATTCCGCAGATTTTTAGCCCATCATTGATTGTGTTTACTTACTTGTGTAAATGTGTGTAAATTTCTATTTATTCAGTTTTTAAATTAATTTCAGTAATATTTTTGACTAATATGAAAATATTTATATGATTCATTCACAATGCAGTTTGTAAAGTAATATTTTCTGTCTTTTAGAAGAGATATTATATGAGAGACTTGCTTTGTTTACCAAATAAAGTGGATCTAATTGGATTTGCATTGTAAACATTAAATAAAATGTAAAAAGGTATTATTTTTTACTTTTCACATAATTTTTTTAGTTATGATACTCCCACAAACATTCTGCATAAATCCGCAGATTTTTAACAAAATTCTCTGCAGAAATAGCAAAAAACGTCCGCAGGTTCTGTTTGGCCCTACTGATAACCAATAATTGAGTCCTTCTCATCACTGATTCTGATATAGATACCGATAATCAATAAGTTTATATTGTGATATTATAAAGTTTATATATTCTGCAGTTTGTGCACCCAGGAGAATAAAATAAAATATCACACAATTTAGCACCTCTGGCAACACTCTAGGATGCATCAGTAAAAAAAAAACCCAACAATTCTATCTATTCAAAAGATAAACTGCTTTATTTTTGTATAAAAAAAGCCTAACCAGGGTCTAGCACTGTAAATTTGCCTTTGGCTAGAAGTCTAAATATCACTTACTACTAATAATAACAATAATAACTGTAATTATTATATATTAAAAAAATGAAGAGTATCCTCAAAAATAAAGCGCATGCTCAAAGTTACATATATAGGGCATAGTTGTGAGTTTTCAGAAGTGATATAATATAGTATAGATAACATAAGTAATAATAAAAAATGTGAATGATTTCCAATTTACAGTATTTGATATGCGAGGGCATTAGTGCGATTCTTATTGATCAACTGTTTCTGTTTAAACAGATGAACTTTTTCTTTATCCAAAACATTTACACAGGACTGATAGGTTTTTCTGTGTAAACCTTTTTGTTGTCTCTGGAAAACATTTGACAGTTTTTAAATAGACTTGACCCCAGATTAATAAAGGGACTAAGCCAAAAATAAAATAAATGAATGAATGAGTGAATGAATGAGTGAATGAATGAATGAATGAATGAATGAATGAACATTGACGCTTTGTGTTCACACTAGTTAACATCATGCTTCCCTAGTATTTACCTTTAGTGAAGCCTGACTTGATTGTTGATTATATATGTGTGTTATAGGTTGGGAATGGAGCATGACGGGCAGGGGAACCGCTGTGGAGATGAGGTGCAGATGGGGAGCATCATGGCCCCGCTGGTGCAGGCTGCTTTCCACCGATTCCACTGGTCCCGCTGCAGTCAACAGGAATTGGGCCGATACCTGCAGTGAGTGCTGGATATACAGTCTATTCATCATGTGTATATATATATATATATATATATATATATATATATATATATATATATATATATATATATATATATATATATATGTATATTTATATATATATATATATATATATATATATATATATATATATATATATATATATATATATATATATATATATATATATATATATATATATATATATGAGCTTTCCTGTAACTATATTTGGAATTCAAATATAATTCAAATATAATGTTTAACAAAGCAAGGATTTTTTCAGTGTTTCCTATAATTTTTTTTTTCTTCTGGAGAAAGTCTTGTTTGTTTTATTTCGGCTAGAATAAAAGCAGTTTCAAGAGTTCACACTTAGCTGATGATTCATCAATAGCTTGTTTGGCATGCTGTCCCGGGAGAGAGCCCCGAGCTCAAGGGATCCTCGAGCCCGGGGCTTCCTCCCGTTTGCAGAGCGAGAGGGGAGCCTGAGCTCGGTGGATCTCAGAACTCCCCATCTGCAGTAGCTAAGGGAACACGTGAGGAAAAAGCAAGGGGGCTAGACAAATGTTTCATTGTTATGCATGATGTATATTTTTTGGATGGTGGGAGGAAACCGGAGAACCCAGGGAAAACCCACGCGGACACGGGGAGAACATACAAACTCTTCACAGAAACACCTACTGACCTGGCAGGACCAAGGCTGGCAGTGTTCTTGCTGTGGGGCTAACAGTGCTAACCACTGGGCCTCCGTGCCGCCCGATCTAAGGTGAAGGAGGAGAATGGGGAGGAAGGGGGGTTTCTTCCAAACGAAGATAAAGTAGACTGAAGACTGTGGTTATTTATAATAGCTTATGGCTCATATGATTGGAGGATACTGATTAGCCTAATACGAGACCGGCTGTGATAAATCATAAGCACGTGATCCTCCCGAATTTAGTTTATTAATAAACCTCACTTAAAAACCAATTTAATGTCAATTTTATTGACTTGCCTAATTACCCTAACTTGCCTAATTAGCATAATTAAGCCTTTAAATGTCACTTAAAGCTGAGTACTAATGTCTTGAAAAATATCTAGTCAAATATTATGTACTGTCATCATGGCAAAGATAAAATGAATAATTTATTAGAAATTACTTATTATGTTTAGAAATGTCGAGGCTAATAATTCAGAAGCGCTAATATTTATTTTATCGTTGGTATGATGACAGTACATATTATTTTATATTTTTAAAGATACTAGTATTCAGCTTAAAATGCAATAGAAAAAATCGAATGTGGCAGACTGGAAACGCAAGCTTGTGCGGCAAGTTTTGCAGTTGGCTGCGTTGTAAGGTTTAATTGGTGGTCTCTGACCTGCGAAACCACATCACATGGCTGCTTCAGTCCCAGTTCTTAATTTGTAAATAAGTAATTTCGGGAACAAAACCAGGAAATAGCAGTTACCGTGACCAACCTCCACCACACAATTTTAGTTTTCCGGGAACACAGTGTCATTTAATGGTGAAAGCGCATAAAAAGCATTCAATTTCTAAATGGCCTTTTATTATTTTCTGCCATATATGGGCATATAGGATATAAAATAAACATGTATCTACATGTATCTACAAAACAAAACTCTTATGAAACATCTGTATTCAGTCAAAAAAAACCTCTTCAAGCAGAGCCCATAGTTACCTGTTCTGTCATGTTTTCTGGCTGACTTGAGAACTCTTTGCTTCTGTCTCCTGCTATCCTGATCCAGGGATGCAGTTCCATCTTCTCAAGATCTCTTTTGATGAGGCTCATTATCAGATTTACTCGTGGTTGTAATAAATGAAAATATGTATGAGTGTATCTTTGTCATTTTGTAAATAGAAATATTATTTAGGTTGGCCCCTATGCCATTATTTACTTTTGCTGATCACTGCGCGCAAAACAATCACCAACCAATCAGAGTGATTGTAAACGTAAGAAAGATGATTGGTTGAAAATATTGTTGAGGGCTAATAGTTAAACGTGACTTTTGCTTTAACTTGCACACACAATCCACATAGCCTTTGCTTCCACTCATTTACATTCTCTCTCTCTCTCTCTCACACATACACACACATGCAGGTAATCATTCACCGCGCACAAGTTAATGATGGATCAATTCAAATAAATACGCAAAACACAAATATCTGACATTTTACGGAACAGGATCCTGCAAGATCTGGCTCAAATCAAGCACTGGTGGGACTAATCGGTGATCAAAACATGATCTCTCTCCACAGAAATTTTAAATATGGACCAATCGCTCTATTTTTTTTTAATGTCTAATAGTCTTGTTTAATCCCGCCCCTTTTCGTAGCGCCGTTGGACAGAATTCTCTCAAGTGTGTATAATGTGTGCATAATAATGCTTCGTTCTGCAGACAATAAAAAAAAAAAATAGCTTAACCTTCTCAAGTCAAGTGCTATTTTGGGGTTTCCGCCTGAATTTTGCCAATTGAAAAGCTTCCCAAATCCACATGCAGAGGTGTAAATGCAAAAGTTTGGTACCATTTACAGGAAAACCCTTTGAATTTTCATTAAACTCTAAATAAAATAATTGTATATTTTGTCTGTGTTATAATAAACCCCTCCAAAAACATGCACTTTTTTTGTAAACTCAAATTTTAAAGTGTACCTTTTAGGTTCTATGAGGTCTCGGTTGCTGTAATTAATTTTGTTGGTTCATGTACAGGTCAGTAATCATAGGAAAAAGAAAATGTCTCTATCATAATCTATGCAAAAGTTTTTCTATTCCAACTGATGAGAGAACGCAAACACTTATGGGGGTATTGGGCCAGTACGGAGCTTTATAATTTTATGAATGCTGAAGTAAATGGTGTCACAGACCCGGTACCAGGTCTCCAGGTTAAATAAAATGAATTTCTCCAGGAAATATTGTGAAAAATTCCTCGCTCTGTTAAACATCATTTGGTAAAGATTTGAAGAAGAAAAATAATACACGTCGTCAATCTGTCTCTGTAGCTCATATGATTGTCTTCGGGATGACCCGTTCGAGCACACGTGGGAGAAACTTCCACAGCTGCCCGGAGAGGATTATTCCATGAACGAACAGTGTCGCTTTGACTTCGGAGCCGGATACATGATGTGCACAGCGGTGAGTCCTCCTTTCAGTGGCCTTTCCTTCAAATAATGCATTATTATTATGAGATTGAAAAAAATCACTACCAGCATGTATAATTCTCCCTTGACAACCATCAGCTTGCCATAACAATCAGCATTTGTGGTCGCTGGGCTCGCCGTAGACCCAGTTTGACATATGTTATACATGCTAATAATGCATTATGAATGTAAAACCGTACTTTGTGTTAAGTGAATGAGTTGTGATATCTGTACGTGTCGAGATGGAGAAGGAAAAAAAAACAAGCTTAAAGGAACAGAAATGTGACTGTTTGACTGGAGGTTAAACTCATATGGCTTTCTTTCTCCTGGGGAACACAAAAGATGAAGGACTCTGAACAAAAATCTCCATTCAGGCTTTCAGGCTTTACAGAAGCGCCATTCAAGTGTCATAAAAAGTGGTCAGAATGACTCGTGCACTTTATTCCAGGTTTTCTGAGGTAATGCAGGCTGTACAGACTGAAATTGAAATCACCATTTACCGATTGACTGATTAGTTTTCCCAAAAATAAAAAATAAAAATCCCTATTAGTGTACTCACCCGCAGGTCATCCAAGATGTAGATGCTTTTCTTTCTTCAGTTGAACATTAAAGATGATTTTGAGCTGAATCTATGGATTTTGGTGTTTCATATAATGTCAGTGCCTGACGATCGGGTTATCGTGGTCCTAACCTTCCACCAGCACTCATTCCACAATGCACGTGGGGGGCCGGCAGGAGGATAGTCCCACTTCGCTCCTTAGGGCTAAGCCTTGCCGGCTTCCGTGGGAAAAAAACCCGGCCACCAGGCACTCGCATACAAGCCCCAACCCTAGGCCTGGCTCTAGAGTGGGGCCCCAGCTGTGCCATACCGGGCAAAGCCATGGTCCTTGATGTTATTGTACTCATGAGGAGTTTTTGAACAGCACCTGTCACCTAAGACCTTTTTGCCTTGGGAGACCCTACCAGGGGCATTAGCCCCCAACAGTATAGCTCTTAGGATCACTCAGGCACTCAAACCGCTCCACCACAATAGGGTGGCTGTTCATGGAGGAGTTACAATACAAATGATACAAGCGGCTGAAATGAGTTTCCTTCACAGGGTGGCAGGGTGCACCCTTATGGATAGGGTGAGGAGTTCTGTCACCTGGGAGGAGTTCAGAGTAGAGCGGCTGCTCCTCCATATAAAGAGAAGTCAGCTGAGGTGGCTTGGTCATCTGTTTCGGATGCCTCCTGGATGCCTACCTAGGGAGATGTTCCAGGCGTTTCCCACCGGGAGGAGGCCTCGAGGAAGACCCAGGACACGCTGGAGGGACTGTGTCTCTCGGCTGGCCTGGGAATGCCTCGGGATCCCCCCAGAGGAGCTGGAGGAAGTGTCTGGGGAGAGGGAAGTCTGGAGTTCTCTCCTAAGACTGCTGCCCCCGCCGACGCGGCCCTTTAAAAGCAGTTGAAAATGAATGAATGAATGAATGAATGAATGAATGAATGAATGATGGCATGGTGAAAATGAATGGTGACAAGTTTTTTAGATTCAACATAAACACATGCGAATGAGTCCAAATCAATAGCCATGTGTAATGTAAGGACGCTGGCAACAGAGGTGGGGTCCTCACATGTGCAGTTTTGTTAAGAAGTAATCAGGCAGGCAATGGTCAGATACAGGAGAAAATGGGTACACACAAGAGAATCCGGAATCGTAGTTAGGGAACAGGCAAATGGACAATACAGGCGGCAGACAACGTAAACCAGGGCTATTCAATTAGTTGCTGAAATTGCTGATATCCCACAAAAACAGATCTACTAGTATGGTGATGGCCCAAGTAAAATCTTTTAACTGCCCAATCAGATGCAGTTTTTCCATATTCCAAAACAAAGGTGTATCATATTTTCTCATTTTACTGGGACTTCCCATTCTGGTGATCACCCCCCCCCCCTCGAGGACTTTTTCAGTACCTATTAATCTATTGGATGCCTCCAACATATTCAATTTTTCACCTAGAATCGAAAAGTTAAGCTTTACAGCTCTAATTACGCGCACCCCAATTTCAACTTTATTCTGAAAGCAAATCACATGGCCCCACTTTTAACCCCCTCCCAGGAGTAAATCGATTTACCTAGCCAAACGTAATAAAAGGTCTTGATCTCAGCCAGATGCCAGGGACTTTAAATGTAATCGATTGTTATAGGTCTTGTGAAGCAAATCAATCAATCCGTGCTAGAAATGTATCATTTACAATATTATTAGCTTTACATTTACTTTTAGTCATTTAGTAGACACTTGTTCAAACTGACTTAAAAATGAGGAGGCATTCAGCGATTCAACAAGAAGAGGGAATACACACAGCAAGGGTTAATTGTACAAAGAAACATGTTTGTGCTCACAGAATTAAGTGATAGAATGATGCTGTGTTCACACCAGACGTGGTTTGCGTGAATAAATTGCGCTACTCGTGCATGAATAGACGCGTGAACATTTTGAGTTTACTTTGTTCGCGCGTCAAATACGCTTTGATTCACATCTGAAATTCACTTCACAACAAACATGGATACGCATCATAGGTAAGGCTTCTGTCTGCCCGGTGACTCTAGTTTCATTCCTAAATGGTTAACATGGATTTTATTGAGAGAGATAGCTGTGTTTATGTGCTGTAGAAAGTCTAAAAACAGCGTCAGTTTGTTTGGCGCCATGTCCACTAGATCCTTTCAGAGGTGCACTCAGCTCTGTGAATTCATAAATTCCTTCAGAAACCTTACCTGGGTGATGGAGGATTTCAGTGGTGCTTCAGACTGAGACAAGCCCAGTGCCCAACTGTTGTCTGGTGTCGACAAGAGGATTTTCCCTCGGGACACCAACTGCAGGCGCTACGTCATAATCACACCTCTTCTAGAGCAAGCTCCTGATTGGTTAATGTGGAGTGAATGTCCGTTAAAGTTTAGATGTTCCAACTTGAGCGAATCACACGATTTGTGCATTAAGAGTGTCAAACACGCAAAACGCTCAACTCGCATTGCTTTATTCACGCAAATCGCATCATTCGCGCCGCCTTATTCACGCGAATTGTGCCACAGTATGTCTATTCACGTTTTTTGCATTGACTTAACATGTAAATCACTCACACTTGAAGCTTCATTCACATCTGGTGTGAACGCACCATAAGAGTGCTAGAGTTTTGTTTTGTTTTGTTTTTTTGAGAGAGAGAGAGAGAGAAAGTGCTTCTACAGGTGGTTTGTCAAACCCACTCATCTGTGAGAAGCACACTTCATAAGTATACAGTGTTTATAATGGTTAATGTGTCAATCATTTAGTCAATCCTACTAGTCTTTTATCTACATTCTAAAATACTGGGTTGAATTGGATTAAAATACTTGGTATTAGGTTAAAACACTGGGTTCAAACAACTCAGTATTTTTAGAATGTATATAAAAGGCTAGTAGGATTGGAAATGTCAATCTTTTCAGCCAGTTAATGTGTCAAGCTATAATCTACAGCCTGGTCAAACAGTTCTCGGCTGTCCGGCCGCTTTTGATGATGAAAGGTCGAGACCTAGTAACGTAATCAATATCTATCAACAAACCGTGTCAGCTGATCTCCCGTTCAAGCATGCACTCGCAATTTTGTCATCAAAAGCGACTGGACTACAATTGGACTACAGTCGCATATGCGCTAAAAGTGTTTGACCAGACTGTGGATTGAAGCTAATAATATTATAAATAATGTTCAATTTCTTACATGGATCTATCGTTTCGCTTCACAAGACCTCAGTGTGTCATGGCTATTAACTCATTTGTATGTGTTTGTTTTGAATCTAAAAAACCTGTTACCATTCTCTACCGTTACAGTAGGTGACACTTGAGCATATATGAATATGAGCATTACCACCGCGCCTTGTACCGCAGCCATTCTAAAAGAGTAAGACCGTGTTTTTTAGGTTTGCGTCTCTGCCGCCTGGTGGCACAAAGGGACGGGATGCGAACAGATAGAAATAGCCTATACAGTAGCTGTAAATACTCTGCTACTTATAAAATATGTTTGAATCACCAAAAACCACAGATTCAGCTCAAAATCTTCTTTAATGCTCTACTGAAAAAATAAAATGCATAAAATTCATTGGGTGAACTGTCCCCTTAAATCAATTTGTTGTGTTCATTGCTGATCCATTAACAAGTTGTTCATTACCAAACATTCTTTGTGTTCTGTGAGAAAAAGTCATATGGGTTTACATGAGGGTAAGTATTTAAATAAACTAATTTCATTTTTGAGTCAACAAGTCTTTAAGAACAAGAAAAACCAGGTTTTGAAAGCACATCAGCTGGTTTTAGTTCATGTATATGAGGGATTTCAATTGCCAAAAATGATCAATAATTATAGAATAGTCTGCATTTAAATAATCAATAAATATATTGATTAATTGTAACTTTAATAATGCAAGATGAGTCTACTTTAGGGTCATCAGCAGGACAGGATAAGCAAAGGACACTCAAAATGCAAACGTCCTCACTCAAACTAAATAATTTTAACGTACACTTTAAGAAATGCTGGTTTCCAAATATGGACAAACCCAACCGTTGTGTTAAGAAGTGTAATTGAAATTTAATTGAACTCAGCATTGTCCATATTTGACCCAAAATTAATCTTGCGGTTTTCAGTTTTGAGATGAATCAAATGAAGTTGAGGTGACTAGAAAAGTTCAACTAAACTGACTAAAATATTAAGATGAACTTTTCATTACTTAAAAAAATAGTTGAAACCTGATTAACTTAGTAAAACAAGTTAAAGCCACATATAAATCAATATAAATATGCTGTCGTACATTTTTTGGCATATAATCTTTTACAGTGTGGGTAAAACAACCCAGAATTGTCAGAATGTAGATTCTGTAAAAAGCTAGGAGGATTGTAAAAAAAAAAATAGTCTGTATTGATCATTTAAAACAACCATTTTATAATGTAGAAGTCCATCTATTAGTCTAATGACGAAACTAACAGCATGCTCGAAGGTTAAATGCATGTAAGCCTTTTCTAGTGCTTCTGAAAAGTATTGTGTTGTTTATTAGAATTTATTTATATTTGTTTTTTTAGCTCCGAATTTAATCTGACTCCAATTTTAAGTGATCATAAAATTTAGACTGTATTTCTAATTGTAGGAACGGATCACATTCATCATTTATGACTTAATTTAGAGTGTTGATCTATATCTGTTCCCATGCTCTTCAGTTATACATTCATTAGGGACCAAACGCCGCTCAGAGTTTTACGCCCCGGGTTTTGCGTGTCTTCTCATGGACGGTATGTCGACACTCTGAAGTTAGTCAGAGGGTGCAGGATTAGCTAATATTCAAATAGACTGGTTGCCAACTGCTCACTCATCCTGAAAGAATAGTCGATTTAGCCAAGCCCATGCAACTTGCTAATTTCAGTGATCAGATGATTAAAAGATCTCCATGCGGTTGCGCCAAAACAGCTTCGCACAGTTAAATGTGCCTATTAATCAAATCTATGTCGAATCATAAAGGTAGCGCAAGAGATTTCAGGAGAATTCAGAATGAATCAAAACTTAACATTTTATTTGTCAGGTAAAATTGTATTATGCCATTTACAAAATACAGCAATCAGAAAGCCGATTCAGGGGTGATTCTGTAAAAATACAACATCTATTACTCAAAGATAAATCAAAGAGTTAGAGATGCATACCTGACCAGAGAAGTACGTTGCAGCATAAGGCCCCATTTACACTAGTTCCTTTTAGTTTTAAAATGGCGTTTTAGAATGAAAACGATCCGCGTCCACACCAGCGTTTCACCCAGCGTTTCTGAACAGCTCTCCGTCTACACCAAACCACTGAAAATGCACATCACGTGACCACACACACACACTCTGGCATGCGCTGCAGCGTATCTACCCAGATGAGAGCTGTGCTCGTCGGACTGTTCATCAAGGATCTACTGCTGGATCTAATCTCACTATATTTCGTGACCTTGGAATTATAAGGGTCTATCTGTGTTCTGAATGATTTTGAGATATTGAGCTTCAAAGTTTTTGCATTCCATAGCAAACAGTATGTGTGTAACATTTGTTTTTTTAAATAAAAAGTCTTAAAAGATAAACAAACATCCCGTAATGTAAATAAGTTGTCATTTAAAAAGAGTATGTCAATAACACAATTTTGACAAAAAATGTCAGATAACCTTATAATTCTAAGGTGACGATTTATTAAACGTGATATTTAATTCATCTTGTTGTCAATATCTAACAACATTTTGCCAAACTTTGGTCTTTTGAATCAACTACTTGTTCTCAGGGAACGTGTTTTGGCTGAGCGCAAAGATAAGTTGATAATTAATGTGTGTGTTTGTTTTATTTTCATTGGCGACTCCTAGAGGCAATTATGTTAAATTACGCACTACAAAGTAACTTTGAGCCGTGCAATTGCAGCTGTAATGATCGGGATCATCCGCATGTCCAGCAGGTATATGAGGTTTCCCTACCCTGCAGTTGACCAGCCAAACATTAAAGCGCAATTTACAGCGATCACCGGTTTTCCCAATGTAATAGGAGTGATCGACTGCATGCACATTGCTATAAAGGCGCCATCTAAAGACAAATTTACATACGTGAATCAGAAACATTTCCAATCCATAAATGTGCAAATAATATGTGATGCTCAAATGCGCTTAACAAATATTGTAGCAAGGTGGCCTCGGTCAACCCATGATTAATTCATCCTTACAGCATGGTTGGGATGAGGCTCCAAGGTGGCAGGCACTCGGTCAGAGCAGACGATTGGGCAGCTGAAATACCAGTGGCGCTCCCTTGATAAGAGCAGAGGGTTGCTGCTATACCACCCTGTGTTCCTCTAAAACATCTGTGTCTCCCACAGACACGGATACTACTCCAGACAGTAAAGTGTCGCCTACAATTGAGGCAACTCTCTCCTCAAAGGGTGTTAGTTCAGCATCCCTTTCCCCTGCCTCTTCGGTCCACACTTTGACGGTGCGCCCCTGTTCTCCTCTTAACCTGCACGTTTACATGGGACTATTTCTTTTTTAATTCACTCACAGTGCGATTTTCAGACCCCACTGCGTTAACCGCGTCAGCTAAACTCTCCCACTCTATTTTTCTTCTTTTGTTATTAATTCCATAGGACAAACCGGTCTACCTCCGATAGGAGCATCTCCAATTCACATTCTGTGAAGTTTCTCTTTTTGCTTGCCTCTGCCATTGCTTTTTCATTTGGTTTTGCCAAAGTGAAGTTATTACCATATTTATTAGGGGGAGGAGGCAGGGAGGGGTTTTGCGATCGTGCACGTGCGCTCAGTTTCACGTTAACTCGGATGTACAAAGAGAATATGCGTGGGATTCCGCGTACGCAGTGTTTCATACATATGAATTTTTTACTGCGCACGCACATTTACAGCTGTGTCCGTACGCAATGTTATAGTATGTATTCAAGTCTTTGTACATGAGGCCCCACAACTTTCCAAAAGGAAAGTCTGTTGTCTGTGAGCGAGAAAATGCGCGGCTAATTACATTGTTAGCAGTTCACTGCCGGATAATCAAAAGCAGATGGCATGAGTTTGAAATCAGTTGATGTTGCTTAACAAACTGGATCATAAATGATTTTCTGCTCAGAAAATGAAATTCCAGCTGAACAGCACTGCTTGGTCTGTACTTCACTGTCTTGTTAAACATTCTCTTAGCTGCAAAAGGTGGGGTCGTCAGCAGCCCAGGTAAGGCGTTCTCATCAGGCACAGTCGGGCCTTTTCTTTCCTCCAATTGGTTCAGTTTAGATGGTCGTATTGTTGATCATTACATGTTATCGGTTGGTGTTGAACTCATTGTCATTTTGCGGACATGTACAGAGCAGGATACTAAACCCACGCTTGACTTCTACTCGTTTTGGAATTTATTGGCACTATTTGTTTATGTTATTATTATTTTAATGCATTTAACAGTCTGTGTGATGCAATTTTATGTGATGCAAAGTGAAAGGAATGCTTGAGTTCACCAGAAATTTAAATATGTAAAGGATTTATGCTCCGTTTCTACAATTAATAAACAAATATGGGGACAGAAATGCATAAATTGTATCAGTATTTTCTGAAATATCACTTAATGAACTACAACTTTAACATCTGAAACATACTGCAACTTATACAACGAAATCATAGGTTCAAGACACTCAAAAAGTAAGTTAAAATTTTTTAAAGCCTTTATTAACATGGATATGATTTACAAACAGCACCTATGTGTTTCGGCAAAACCTGCCTTCATCAGGGTGATATCAGTTTTTAAATAATGGCCATGTTAATAAAGGCTTTTCACTTAATTTTCAAGTGCCGTAAGGATTTTGTGGTTCATCTTCATGAATCCCTTGTCCAAAGAGCACTGACACATTATTACCTCTGAAGCACTTTTTGTTTGATGTTAGATTTATATACTGAAACTTATATTTCAGACTCCAGAGTGACTTATACAATGCAAATAATATAAAAAAATAAAATAAAATCACACATGTTGCTAGTTTCAGTTTTGATTCAGTAAATATGTTTACACCTGATAATTGCAGATTTTTAGTGTCAGTGTCAATGCGTTTTATTTTATTTCTTGTTGATTTCTAAAAACTTTTAAATGTAAGGTATTAAAATGCATGTTTATAAATATTCAGTTTTATTCAGGGCTACTGGTAGCTTATTTTATGTTATTTCTGAATTCAATTATGTTATGTCTATGCAAAGTTGTGTTTACATTGAGCAAACTGCACCCATGGAAATTATGTAAAGGCAAAACTGTAGTTTTCTCCATCCAGAACAGCGGTCCCACAACTAAAAAGGCAAATGTTTGCAACTTTACGGATTCTATAGTACATAATTTCTTTTTTTATTATAGACTTAAAAGTGCACCATGCGGAATTGGCCTAGTGGTTGAACTAGGTATTGCAGTCCAAATTCAAAATATTGGAGAGGGTTTTATTCACTCAACCCCTCCTCCTCTGAGCTGATGCACATACATAGTTACCAGATTGATGACACAAACAGGAAGATCTAATCTGGTCAGCTAAATTATGTTTGTAATATTTATATTGTTTGAAAAATAAACACCTCATAAAACACCAGTTTTGGAGGCTGCTACTGTCCCCTAGAGGTCACTTTTTTGGCCATGCCTGCATAATTTGTTCAAGCATTTATGGCTGAATTGACATACAATACGTTTTGCACAATATAATTGGGTAAACTGGCAGTGGGCAGGTTGTAAAAAACAAAACAAAGACATATTTTCCAACATGGAAAGCACACTTTCAAAGGAAAATAACTGACTTTTATTATATTATATTATATTATATTATATTATATTATATTATATTATATTATATTATATTATATTATATTATATTATATTATATTATTTTATATTATATTATATTATATTATATTATATTATATTATATTATTTTATATTATATTATTTTATATTATTTTATATTATATTATATTATATTATATTATATTATATTATATTATTTTATATTATATTATTTTATATTATTTTATATTATATTATATTATATTATATTATATATTATATTATATTATATTATATTATATTATATTATATTATTTTATATTATATTATATTATATTATATTATATTATATTATTTTATATAATATTATATTATATTATATTATATTATATTATATTATTTTATATTATATTAAATTATATTATATTATATTATATTATATTATATTATATTATATTATATTATATTATTTTATATTATTTTATATTATAATATATTATATTATATTATATTATATTATATTATATTATATTATATTATATTATGTTATATTATTTTATATTATATTATATTATATTATATTATATTATATTATATTATATTATATTATATTATATTATGCTATATTATATTATATTATATTATATTAATTATATTATATTATATTATATTATATTATATTATATTATATTATATTATATTATATTATATTATATTATATTATATTATATATTTATTATATATTTATTATATTATATATTATATTATATTATATTATATTATATTATATATTATATTATATTATATTATATTATATTATATTATATTATATATTTATTATATTATATTATATTATATTAGTTTATATTATATTATATTATATTATATTATATTATATTATATTATATTATATTATATTATATTATATTATATTAGTTTATATTATATTATATTATATTATATTATATTATATTATATTATATTATATTATATTATATTATATATTATTATATTATATTATATTATATTATATTATATTATATTATATATATATATATATATATATATATATTATATTATATATATATATATTATATATATTATATTATATTATATTTCATTATATTATATTATATTATATTATATATATTATATTATACTATATTATATATATTATATTATATATTATATTATATTATATTATATTATATTATATATTTATTATATTGTATTATATTATATTATATTATATTATATTATATTATATATTTATTATATTATATTATATTATATTATATTATATTATATATTTATTATATTGTATTATATTATATTATATTATATTATATTACATTATATTATATTATATTATATTATATTATATATTTATTATATTATATTATATTATATTATATTATATTATATTATATTATTATATATTTATTATATTATATTATATTATATTATATTATATTATATTATATTATATATTTATTATATTATATTATATTATATTATATTATATTATATTATATTATATTATATATTATATTATATTATATTATATTATATTATATTATATTATATTATATTATATTATATTATATTATATTATATATTATATTATATTATGTTGTATTATATTATATTACGTTACGTTATGTTGTTATGTTATATTACATTACATGGCATTACATTATATTATATTATATTATATTATATTATTTTAAATTATATTATATTATGTTAAATTATATTATATAGCTTATTATGACTTATTTTATACATCAGAAGCATTAAGAATGTACATACACCACCCTTTTCATAGGTGCTTTAGAAAAGACATAAATAATGCATTTCTGTTTTACAACTCCCCATAATGCTTTAAATCAAGCGTTCAGTTGTAAATACTCCAGTTATTTTCTATCGCTTTTGAAGCAAGTGTCAAACATTATACTCTGCTAATTGAAAACATTTTCTGAGTAGAGCTCAATCTGAACATTTTCTTTCCAAACATTGCTTTAATGTCAAGTTAACCAGGTCATTGCAGCCTGGTGACTCTTCTGCATTCATTAGAAAAGATATGCAGGAATTGATTGGAGGTTTAAAGTTTTCTGAAGCATCTAAAAATGCCGTACAGGTGCTAAATGATCATCTATCCTCCACTGGCCTAGCAGTCTTTCACTATTTAACTTGGCAAACTCTAAACAATATTCAAAGTGAGAGAACAGAAGCAGCCAGCTGGCTACTGCCGAAAACTGTGAGCCATTATTTTGCACTTGGTGTCTTGATGTGTTGGAGACGCTCGTTGGGTTTAGGATCCTGCTAAATGGAGTGTCATCATTAGTAGCGCAGCCAGAAATTGTGCTCTCGTCTGCTACGCTTCTCCAAGGGAGGAAGAAAATGCGTTTGCTTACCGTTTGACCTTAAATCAGACCATTTCCATCACTGCATTGTGTTGTCTGACTGTGCTCTCGGTCACAGACTGTTTCATAAGTAAAGTGCTTTCTGTCATTGGTGTGTATTGCCTGCATGAAAGTGCTTTGTTACATGCATACTTGGTTACTTCATGCTTAAACAATTGAACATTATTGTGTTATTATATTGTATTATATATACCGGCCACTTTATTAGGTACACCTTGCTAGTACCGGGTTGGACCCCCTTCTGCCTTCAGAACTGCCTTAATCCTTCGTGGCATAGATTTAACAAGGTTCTGGAAATATTCCTCAGAGATTCTGGTCCATATTGACATGATACCATCACGCAGTTGTGCAGATTTGTTGGCAGCACAACCATGTTGCAAATCTCCCGTTTCACCACATCCCAAAGGTGCTTTATTGGATTGACATCTGGTGACTGTGGAGGCCATTTGAGTACAGTGAACTCATTGTCATGTTTAAGAAACCAGTCTGAGATGATTCACGCTTTGACGCGTTATCCTGCTGGAAGTTTTCAACAGAAGATGGGTACACTGGTCTAAAAGGGATGAACATAGTCAGCAACAATACTCAGGTAGGCTGTGGTATTGTGGTATATATGTGGTACCATTTCACAACCAAGGCATTTGCGCCCACAGAACTGCCACTCACTGGATATTTTCTCTCTTTGGGCCAATCTCTATAAACACTAGAGATGGTTGTGCGTGAAAATCCCAGTAGATCAGCAGTTTCTGAAACACTCAGTCCAGCCTGTCTGGCACCAACAACCATGCCACGTTCAAAGTCACTTAAATCTTAAAACTGTAGCAGATTTTCTTGACCATGTCTACATGACTAAATGCATTGAATTGCTGCCATGTGATTGGCTGATTAGAAATTTGCGTTAAAGAGCAGTTGATCCGGTGTACCTAATAAAGTGGCCGGTGAGTTCATTATATTATATTATATTATATTATATTATATTATATTATATTATATTATATTATATTATATTATATTATATTATATTATATTATATTTCATTATATTATATTATATTATACTATATTATATTACATTATATTATATTATATTATATTATATTATATTATATTATATTATATTATATTATATTATATTTCATTATATTATATTTCATTATATTATATTATATTATATTATATTATATTATATTATATTATATTATATTATATTATATTATATTATATTATATTATATTTCATTATATTATATTATATTATATTATATTATATTATATTATATTATATTATATTATATTATATTATATTATGTTATATTATATTATGTTATATTATATTATATTTCATTATATTATATTATATTATATTATATTATATTATATTATATTATATTATATTATATTTCATTATATTATATTATATTTCATTATATTATATTATATTATATTATATTATATTATATTATATTATATTATATTATATTATATTATATTATATTTCATTATATTATATTTTATCATATTATATTATATTATATTATATTATATTATATTATATTATATTATATTTCATTATATTATATTATATTATATTATATTATATTATATTATATTATATTATATTATATTTCATTATATTATATTATATTATATTATATTATATTATATTATATTATATTATATTATATTATATTATATTATACTATATTATATTTCATTATATTATATTATATTATATTATATTATATTATATTATATTATATTATATTATATTATATTATATTATATTATTTTATACTATACTATATTATATTTCATTATATTATATTATATTATATTATATTATATTATATTATATTATATTATATTATATTATATTATATTTCATTATATTATATTTTATCATATTATATATATTATATTATATTATATTATATTTCATTATATTATATTATATTATATTATATTATATTATATTATATTATATTATATTATATTATATTATATTATATTATATTATATTATATTTCATTATATTATATTATATTATATTATATTATATTATATTATATTATATTATATTATATTATATTATATTATATTATATTTCATTATATTATATTATATTATATTATACTATATTATATTATATTTCATTATATTATATTATATTATATTATATTATACTATATTATATTATATTACATTATATTATATTTCATTATATTATATTATATTATATTATATTATATTATATTACATTATATTATATTATATTATATTATATTATATTATATTATATTATATTATATTATATTATATTATATTATATTATATTATATTATATTTCATTATATTATATTTAATTATATTATATTATATTATATTATATTATATTATATTATATTATATTATATTATATTATATTTCATTATATTATATTTAATTATATTATATTATATTATATTATATTATATTATATTATATTATATTATATTATATTATATTATATTATATTTCATTATATTATATTATATTATATTATATTATATTATATTATATTATATTATATTTCATTATATTATATTATATTATATTATATTATATTATATTATATTATATTATATTATATTTCATTATATTATATTATATTATATTATATTATATTATATTATATTATATTATATTACATTATATTATATTTCATTATATTATATTATATTATATTATATTATATTATATTATATTATATTATATTATATTATATTATATTTTATTATATTATATTATATTATATTATATTATATTATATTATATTATATTATATTATATTTCATTATATTATATTATATTATATTATATTATATTATATTATATTATATTATATTATATTATATTATATTATATTATATTATTATATTCCATTATATTATATTATATTATATTTCATTATATTATATTATATTATATTATATTATATTATATTATATTATATTATATTATATTTCATTATATTATATTTTATCATATTATATTATATTATATTATATTATATTATATTATATTATATTTCATTATATTATATTATATTATATTATATTATATTATATTATATTATATTATATTATATTATATTATATTATATTTCATTATATTATATTATATTATATTATATTATATTATATTATATTATATTATATTATATTATATTATATTATATTTCATTATATTATATTATATTATATTATACTATATTATATTATATTTCATTATATTATATTATATTATATTATATTATACTATATTATATTATATTACATTATATTATATTTCATTATATTATATTATATTATATTATATTATATTATATTATATTTATATTATATCATACTATATTGCATTATATTATATTATATTATATTATATTATATTATATTATATTATATTATATTATATTATATTATATTATATTATATTATATTATATTTCATTATATTATATTATATTATATTATATTATATTATATTATATTATATTATATTTCATTATATTATATTATATTATATTATATTATATTATATTATATTATATTACATTATATTATATTTCATTATATTATATTATATTATATTATATTATATTATATTATATTATATTATATTATATTATATTATATTATATTATATTATATTATATTTCATTATATTATATTATATTATATTATATTATATTATATTATATTATATTATATTATATTATATTTCATTATATTATATTATATTATATTATATTATATTATATTATATTATATTATATTATATTATATTATATTATATTCCATTATATTATATTATATTATATTTCATTATATTATATTATATTATATTATATTATATTATATTATATTATATTATATTATATTTCATTATATTATATTTTATCATATTATATTATATTATATTATATTATATTATATTATATTATATTATATTATATTTCATTATATTATATTATATTATATTATATTATATTATATTATATTATATTTCATTATATTATATTATATTATATTATATTATATTATATTATATTATATTATATTATATTATATTATATTATATTATATTATATTATATTATATTATATTTCATTATATTATATTATATTATATTATACTATATTATATTATATTTCATTATATTATATTATATTATATTATATTATACTATATTATATTATATTACATTATATTATATTATATTATATTTCATTATATTATATTATATTATATTATATTATATTATATTATATTATATTATATTATATTATATTATATTTCATTATATTATATTTTATCATATTATATTATATTATATTATATTATATTATATTATATTATATTTCATTATATTATATTATATTATATTATATTATATTATATTATATTATATTATATTATATTATATTATATTATATTATATTATATTATATTCCATTATATTATATTATATTATATTTCATTATATTATATTATATTATATTATATTATATTATATTATATTATATTATATTTCATTATATTATATTTTATCATATTATATTATATTATATTATATTATATTATATTATATTATATTATATTATATTATATTATATTATATTATATTTCATTATATTATATTATATTATATTATATTATATTATATTTTTTGCTTTGGAACTATACATATTATTTTATAATAATAAACTTGAATTTAATTAAATTTACACTGTAAAATAAATTTAAATATTTAAAATGTCACAGCAACATTTTTTTATTTTACTTTAACTTATTTCAGTAAGTTAACCAGCTTTCAACTGGTTTGAATTATACATATTATAACTTGAGTTTTTAATTATTATTTTTTATTATTATTTTTTAATTATTATTATTATTATTTTTTTTTTATTAATGTTAATTTTTAATTAATGTTATGACTTGCTGTATTAAGTTAATTTGATTTATTTACTTTAAGGCAGCATTCAAATTTTCACTGTGCATTTTTTTATAATAAATAAATAAAATAAATAAATAAATATGAAAAAAAAATTAAGAAACAACTTGAAAATTCTCTTTTCCTCCTAATTTATTGGATTTATAGGCATGGGTTTGAGTAAAATGCTATTATTTTAGTAATAATGGCTATATAATTTCAGTAATGGTCAGAAAAAACTGAATTGTTGGGCGAAATGTTCTGCACTGTCAAAGGCACCTGCGGTAGCCCCCCAAAAGAAGAGGAAGATGCTAAAAAGTTTGACTTTTTGAAAATAAAGCTGACTACTTTGCAGATTTCACCTATTGCAGGTTAATTTTATAACGTAACTTCCGCGATTAACAAAGGATCACTGTACTGTCGTCAGTAGTTTATGCCATAAAACAAAAAATACAGTTTACTCAACCACATAACTATAAATTGTAATTCCAGAGTGTATATTTCCATATTTTATTTTATCTTTTCCTTTTTTTAAATATACTTATTTATTTATTTTAAAACATATATTGTTTTTTATTGTTATTGCAACAAATTGTCTATTAATGGTCTTTTTTCCAATTATGTGTGACCCTGGACCACAAAACTAGTGGTATGCAATAGCCAAAAATACACTTTATAGCAGGGGTCACCAAACTTGTTCCTGGAGGGCCGGTGTCCTGCAGATTTTAGCTCCGACCCTAATCAAACACACCTGAATGAGCTAATCAAGGTCTTACTAGGTGTACTTGAAACACCCAGGCAGGTGTGTTGAGGCAAGTTGGAGCTAAACCCTGCAGGGACACCGGCCCTCCAGGACCGAGATTGGTGACCCCTGCTTTATGGGGTCAAAATTATTGATTTTATTATTACCAAAAACCATTAGAACTCGATGAACATGTTCCATTACCACACTATGTAATTTTCTTTTCTAAATATGTAAAACTTCATTTTGGACCCCTGCTTTGCTTAAGAACTTAATCTGGACAAGTTTAAAGGTGATTTACTATAATACTATAATATAATGTTGTTTTTTATAGTTTTAAGTAGTTTTATCTCGACCAAATATTGTCCAATTCTAACAAACCATAGATCAATGGAAAGCTTATTTATTCAGCTCCTAGACAATGCATAAATCTCAGTATTAAAGTTTTGTGGTCCAATTTGTAGTCGCATTTTAGATGTGCGGTGCTAATTTCATCTGTTAAGTACAGATCATATTCTCTTTATAAACAGCAATTCAATAATCTTCTTTCTGGCGCAAAGATTTCAGCTCGACTCTGACATTGTGACCATCTGATCAACATTCAGAGAGTGTTAAAGAGCTTGTGAATGAATCCTCTTCTTTCTGCTTCTTCATATCTCAGTTTCGGCCCTTCGACCCCTGCAAGCAGCTTTGGTGTGCTCATCCAGACAATCCCTTCTTCTGCAAGACCAAGAAAGGGCCGCCAATCGACGGCACTGAATGCGACATTGGGAAGGTACGAATACTGGGAATCCATTTCCCAAAACCATCATCACTAAGATCGCAGGTTCCTTCATGTTCATCTATTTGTATATATCTGGTTCTAGTTAATACGAATTGTATATTATGTTCCCAGTACATCCATGTGTAAATATTACCCTTTTTTTTTATAATTGAACTGTTAACTTATACCTATACCCTGCACTTGCTGCTATTGCAACTTAAAATTATAGAACTTTTATTTAATAAAACGTACCAAAACGTACTGGCTATATTTACTGAGAAATAGATTTTTCATTATTAATGCTGAGCGCTGTAGATGCTTTATATCAGGGGTCACCAATCTCGGTCCTGGAGGGCCGGTGTCCCTGCAGAGTTTAGCTCCAACTTGCCTTAACACACCTGCCTGGATGTTTCAAGTATACCTAGTAAGACCTTGATTAGCTTGTTTAGGTGTGTTTGATTAGAGTTGGAGCTAAAATCTGTAGGGCACCGGCCCTCCAGGAACAAGTTTGGTGACCCCTGCTTTATATGATAAGTCTAAATTACTAAGTCTACAAACACACACACACACACACACAGTTATAAAGTACTCAGTGTTGTGTGTTTATTATTTGTCTGTTCTCGTCTCTCAGCACTGTTTTAAAGGGCACTGTGTTCAGCTGACTCCAGACATCATCAAGCGGGACGGGAGCTGGGGGATGTGGAGTGAGTTCGGCTCCTGCTCTCGGCCCTGTGGAAGGGGGATTCAGTTTCGCACACGAGCTTGTGACAATCCACGGTGAGCGCTTCAGTCTGTCTGATAGAGCTGTACTGCTACACTAAAAAAAATCATTGGATTTACTTTTTTGAAGTTGCATACAATAGAGTTAAAGCAGAATTATTAGCCCTGATGAATATTTTTTCCCTAATTTTTTTAACAGAAAGAAGATTTTTTCTGCACATTTCTAAACATAATAGTTTTAATATCTCATTTGTAATTACTGATTTCTTTTATCTTTGGCATGATGACAGCACATGATATTTTACTAGATATTTATCAGGATACTAGTATTCAGTGACATTTAAAGGCTTAACTAGGTTAATTAGGCAAGTTTGAGCAATTAAGCAAGTTATTGTATAATGATGGTTTGTTCTGTAGACAATCGAAAAAAATATAGCTGAAAGGGGCTTATAATTTTGACCTTAAAATAGTTTTAAAACTGCTTTTATTCTATCTGAAATAAAGCAAATAAGACTTTCTCCAGAGGAAAAAAAATATTATAGAAAATACTGTGACACTTATCGTTTGAGAAGTGTGAGTGTGCTGAATCAGGCTCAGGCTCACGGTTTACTTGGCCGGTCCTAGCCCGGTTGGAAGAGGTGTGCCTGACGGTACGCTTGTGTGTGAGTGCAAAACGCGCCTAAGCCCGAAACTGAAAGTGAGACGTGACATTTAAAGGGACTGTTTCATATGGATTTATTAATCATTCTTACCGTTAAATGAACACAAACTGTCGTAGATTATTAAAGATGCAAACCCCTCACTGCACCACAGCTGCACCTTCAGCAAACCTCCTAATTCCTGCACCATGAGGACTTGTTTATGAGCGTGAAAAGTGGCGGATCTGTTCGGCGAAATATTTGACTGTATTTCACCGCATCCCAAATGACTAAAACAATATAACTGAAGAAATCTCCACTGTGCTGAGCGAGAGCGCTGCTTACTGAACAGCTCATCATCGATGATGTAAGCGTGCTCAGGCCCGAAGGTAATGTTAGTACGGGCCGTCAGGGGAGACAGGAGGGGGGACAAGCATGCTTTGGCCCGGTTTAAGTCAAATGTACATAGTGTGAGTACGTCCTTAAACACACCTGATCAAACTGATCGAAATTCTGTTATACGGTGTTGTGAAAAGGGGCAGAATTAAACAAGATGAGTAATAAAAAAGAGAGCGATTTGAGATCATGTTTTGATCTTCAATTGGTCTTACACAGTCACGTGATCAATGTGATTCAATCCACATTTATTTGTATAGCGCTTTTGCAATGTAGATTGTGTCAAAGCAGCTTCACATAGAAGATTATAGTAAATTGAATCCGTGTCAGTTTAGTTTTCAGTTTTTAAGTTTAGCTCAGTTCAGTGTGGTTTAATAATCACTACTGAGAGTCCAAACACTGAAGAGCAAATCCAACGATGCGCAGCTCTACAGATCCCGAACCATGCAAGCCAGTGGCGACAGCGGCGAGGAAAACACTTCACCAATTGGCGAAAGTGAAGAATTAAAAAACCTAGAGAGAAACCAGGCTCAGTTGGGCACGACCATTTCTCCACTGGCCAAACGTCTTGTGCAGAGCTGCAATCTAGGCGCTAGAAGCTGGACCTCAGCGAAGACTCGCCTGTCCCTCGAGCGTCACAGGAATCAGTCTCATGCTTTCCACTCCTCCATGACCACCACAGTAGCTGCTCAGGATATGGCCTGGTCCATGATATGGAAACCTTGGGATAATCTCATCGCTGGTTTTGGATTGAATCAGCAGCGCTGCATAGTCTGAGGGTCTCGGGATAAGTATCCCCAGGTGGAAATAGAGAGTAATTAGCGTAGCTGCTGTTCATAGTGCATATAAACGAGATGCAGAAACCTGTGTGGAGCACATTCATGTAACATACCGCTAAGTGATGCACTGAGTGTATGCTTTACTAAACAGATAGGTCTTTAATCTAGTTTTGAATTGGGAGAGTGTGTCTGAGCCTCGGACATTATCAGGAAGGCTATTCCAGAGTTTAGGAGCCATAAATGAAAAGGCTCGACCTCCTTTACTCGACTTTGCTATACTACAAGAAGCCCTGAGTTTTGAGATCTTAAAGAAAAGGTTGGTCAGAGGTCAGAGTTCACCAAGCTTGAACTTTGCAATGCAGCAAACTGCAAAACTAGTCGCACGAGCTTATGTTTCCGGTCTGACGCATTCGCTTGCATGTGAATAGAAGTCTATGGGGTGAAAAGTGTAGCGTGACCGCAGCTTAAGTGTGTTGGAACTAAACTGCAGAGCTGCAGCCTTCCAGGAACTGAGTTGACACCTCTGGTTTAGCAAGTTGAAGATAATGAATTAGTTTATCCACAAAACAGAAAGTGCTATCACATAAAGATGTATGCAGTTTAAAATAAGTTTTTGAAATGAAATGTATTGGAGTATAAAGTGCAGTATAATGCTTTGTGTATGAAAAAAAAGATTTTTGCTAAATTGTTGTAGTTTATATGGGCTGAATTTAAACAAATAAATTAAATTTAGGAATGTTCAACTTCATTTGTTTGTTTAAATTCAACCCAAATAAATAGTTTGCAAGCACTTTTCTTAAAAAAAAAGTTTGTAAATCCAATAGATCTTTTTTTTCAGTATAATAAGGTAAAAGATTCACAAAAAGCTAATTATTAATACTAAAACAAATCTAATTGAATACAGTAATGAAGTAATTTTTGTCTCTCATTGTGATTCTCTTCCATGTCCTTTGACCTCCTCCAGTCCAGCAAACGGTGGACGTTTTTGCTCCGGCCCGAGCTATCAGTTCCAGATGTGTAACACAAAGGAGTGCGAGGACCCGAACTATGACTACAGAGCAGAGCAATGTAGCATGATGGACGACAAGTTTGAGTACCAGAATACCTGGCACCACTGGCTGCCTTATGAACACCCTGACCGTAAGCATTTTACTGTCTGTATGAAACTCTTTATTATTATTTATTTCCTTTAAAGCTGCCATATATTCCATTGCTTTAGTAGTTTATTGTTGTCTGATGTAATAGGTATATGGCTTTGGAGAGTACAATAAATCTCCAGTAATGGTTTTACATGCTCATTTATTACTCCATAAAATACCCCAACAATATAAAGGTCCACAATTGACCATATTTGGATCATGTCCTGAATATTAATGAGGTCTGCTCTAGGGCTGAGCTATATATATTTTGCGAATTGATATCGCAATGTGTGTATCTGCAATAGTCACATCGCAGGATTGGCTCATTTATTAAGATATGGTTACTTTTTAATTATGTATACAATGATGAGCATGGTATTTTACATTTGATTGTTCAATATCTGTACTTTAATACTGTTAAAACTATAAAGTGCTGTATATTTATTTATTTTTGATTGTAATTTATTAAAATGAAAGCAGATACACTGCACAGAAAATGACTAGTTGATCTAAATTAATATAATATTTTCAAATCAAGCTACTCAAACCATCTGGTGAAGTTGCATTCATATCACAATATATATATATATATATATATATATATATATATATATATATATATATATATATATATATATATATATATATATATATATATATATATATATATATATATATATATATATATATATATATATATATATATATATATATATATATATATATATATATATATATATATATATATATATATATATACAGTGTACATCATGCTGTGTGTGTGTACAATATTGTGACACACACACACAGCATGATATACTCTGAACACGGACAAATAGAAACTTATCAGAGTAACATTAACCTATTTTGCTCACTAAATCTGTTGTGGATAAAGGCTTAATTATAATTAAACTTGACAAAAGAGACCAATAGAGATGTGTTGTGTTGTATTTTTAGACTATAATGTCAATGAAAACACAGGAGTGATTCCATGCAAACTGACGTGGGTAGGTCATGTGATAATGATAAATGGCGAATGTAGTACTTCACAATTCCATTCATACTATATAGAAAAAAGTAGTACAATGAAATTCAAGTGTACCTACTCGAGTTGTAGGCAATTTCGAACGCAGCCATTGACTTCCATAGTATTTGTTTTTACTACTACGGAAGTCAATGTTTACCACTTTTCAGCTTTCTTCAAAATACCTTCAACAGAATAAAGAAATATTTATAAAGGTTTAAAACCACTTGAGGGTGATAATAGTGAGTAAATTTGGGTGAACTATCCCTTTAAAACCAGTTAGGATTATTCAAAAATATCTGTCAATGACTTGCATGGCTGTGCACATAAATCATCAATGTATTAAGCATTTCTTATGCTAATTTTGCCAAAATTATGCACGTTTTTCTAATTTAGATTTTTTTCAAATATCTCAGAAGTTTTTCTTAATTCTGTGCTTCTGAATACAAGCAATGAAAAATACTTAAAGGGACAGTTCACCCGAAAAATTCAGTCATCATCAACTCACTTTTTACTTTATGAGTTTCTTTTATCTGTTAAACACACAAAAAAAGATAGTTAGAAAAATGTTGGAAACCTGTAATCATTGACATAGTGTTTGTTTTTACTTTACGAAAGTCAATGGTCACAGCTTTTCAGCTTTTTTCAAAATACCTTCTTTTGTGTAGATTAAATAAATATTTATAAAGGTTTAGAACCATTCGAGGGTGAGTAAATAATGAGTAAATCTAAATATCTGGGTGAACTACCCCTTTAAAACCAGTTAGGATTATTCAAAAATATCTGTCAATGACTTGCATGGCTGTGCTCAAAAAACCATCAATGTATTTAGCATTTCTCATGCTAATTTTGCTAAATTTATGCACGTTTTTCTAATTTAAATTTTTTTCAAATATCTCATAGAAGTTTTTCCTAATTCCGTGCCTCTGAATACAAGCAATGAAAAATACTTAAAGGGACAGTTCACCCGAAAAATTCAGTCATCATCAACTCACTTTTTACTTCTTTTAAACCTTTTTTTTTATTTGTTAAACACACAAAAGATAGCCAAAATTATGAAAAGTTTTCTCATTTATTTCTTTTTTATTTTTCAAATATTTTATTGAAGTTTTTTTGTTGTTTTGTTTATTCTGTCTTTTTATTCTGTGCAGAATACAAGCAACACATGAAATATACTTAGAGACAGTTCACCCAAAACAGTCAGTCATCATTAACTCACTTTTTACTTCTTTTAAACCTTTATAAATTTCTTTCATCTGTTAAACCCAAAAAGAAGACATTTTGAAAAATGTTGATAACCTGTAACCATTGACTTACATAGTTTTTGTTTTTCCTTCTATTGAGTTCAATGGTTACCGCCTTTCAGCTTTCTTCAAAATACCTTCTTTTGTGTTCAACAGAATAAAAAAATATTTATAAAGGTTTAGAACCACTTTAGGGTGAGTAAATCTAAATATTTGGGTGAACTACCCCTTTAAAACTGCTCTTTTTTTCCAGTAGGGATTATTCAACAGGCCGTAAGCAGTGACCTCTATCATAACTGTTATTTTAAATGATTAAAAGGCATTAGATCATTTCCCACTGCTGTCCTTCAGGATTCAGCTCAGTTTATATGATGTAATCTTCTCTCCTCACAGCTGTTCTCACTTACATGCTGGGCACACATCAAAATATGAGGTCACCCACCTTTTTATTTATATTTTCCATGTGTTGTGTTCATGACATCCACATAAAATTCCCTCCAGAGTCATTAAATCTGGACATCTGCCTCCGTTTTATAACCACACAGACACATCCAGAGCAGTTCTCATGCAAAGAGGGACTTTTTAAAGTTTTGACTGAATTATTCACTGAAGAATGTTTGCGGTTTATGTGACATCACACTGTAAAATGAGCTCAGATACCTTTGATCAGATGAGGTAATCACTTTTATATTTACAGTCAATAGACATTTACTGTGCTAGTTGCTTTTTTGGTGGGAAAATCTACTTTTTTCACACAGAGTGTGATTAAATGCTTTTAAACTGTTGGAAAGTTTAACAGGTGTCACATTGTGCATGGATATGATTTGGTCTTAATGGAAAGCTGAGCTGGATGCATTAGAAAATAGTCCTGGAACATAAGTGTCTGGTTTTGAGATATGCTGGAAATCTGGTGACATTAGGTGTAATGTGCTTTAAAAGACCACGTAAAAACTACCAGGAGACCATTCAAACCTAGTTCAAAAATTGATGTTTCTTACTTTTCTTTTCTTTTCTTTTTAAATACGTATAGAATGTAATTAAGTATGGAAGAAAAACATAATGTTAGCATGTCCTCTGTTGGACCAATGTGGAATACATTTTTGATTTGATTTTATTTATTTATTTATTTTTTATTTTATATTTTAGAATTTGATTATTGTAGCTTTATTTTATTGTTTAATAATTTCATTTTATTTATTTTATTTGATTGTTTTATAATTATATATTTGATTGTTTTATAATACCTGTATATAATGTTCATAGTACATGCATCTGTAAATATCACCATAGTTTTTCTATAACTGCACTTTATAACTTATACCTGTATCCTGCACTTGCTGCTATTGCACTGCTGGTTAGACCTAAACTGCATTTCGTTGCCTTGTACTTGTACATGTGTAATGACAATAAAGTTGAATCTAATCTAATCTAATCTTCAACAGGCCGTAAGCAGTGACCTCTATCATAACTGTTATTTTAAATGATTAAAAAGGCATTAGATCATTTCCCACTGCTGTCCTTCAGGATTCAGCTCAGTTTATCTGATGTAATCTTCTCTCCTCACAGCTGTTCTCACTTACATGCTGGGCACACATCAAAATATGAGGTCACCCACCTTTTTATTTATATTTTCCATGTGTTGTGTTCATGACATCCACATAAAATTCCCTCCAGAGTCATTAAATCTGGACATCTGCCTCCGTTTTATAACCACACAGACACATCCAGAGCAGTTCTCATGCAAAGAGGGACTTTTTAAAGTTTTGACTGAATTATTCACTGAAGAATGTTTGCGGTTTATGTGGCATCACACTGTAAAATGAGCTCAGATACCTTTGATCAGATGAGGTAATCACTTTTATATTTACAATCAATAGACATTTACTGTGCTAGTTGCTTTTTTGGTGGGAAAATCTACTTTTTTCAGCAGAGTGTGATTAAATGCTTTTAAACTGTTGGAAAGTTTAACAGGTGTCACATTGTGCATGGATATGATTTGGTCGTAATGAAAAACTGAGCTGGATGCATTAGAAAATAGTCCTGGAACATAAGTGTCTGGTTTTGAGATATGCTGGAAATCTGTCTGGTGACATTAGGTGTAATGTGCTCTAAAAGACCATGTAAAAACTACCAGGAGACCATTCAAACCTAGTTCAAAAGTTGATGTTTCTTTTCTTTTCTTTTCTTTTCTTTTCTTTTCTTTTCTTTTCTTTTTAAATACGTATAGAAAGTAATTAAGTATGGAAGAAAAACATAATGTTAGCATGTCCTCTGTTGGACCAATGTGGAATACATTTTTTATTTTATTTAATTTTATTTATTTATTTATTTATTTTATATTTTATATTTTAGAATTTGATTATTGTAGCTTTATTTTATTGTTTAATAATTTCATTTTATTTATTTTATTTGATTGTTTTATAATTTAATTTGATTGTTTTATAATTTAATTTGATTGTTTTATAATTTAATTTGATTGTTTTATAATTACATTTTTTTATAATTTAATTTGATTGTTTTATAATTTTATTTTTTGTTTTATAATTTTATTTTTTGTTTTATAATTTTATTTTAATGATTTATAATTTTTATTTTATTGTTTTATAATTTTATTTGATTGTTTTATATTTTTATTGTATATATATATATATATTTAATTTTATTGTGTTTTATTGTTTTATAATTTTATTTAGTTCTATTTTTATAAATTTTTATTGTTTTATACTTTTATTTTATTGTTTTATATATATATATTTAATTTAATTTAATTTAGTTTTTATTATTTTATTTTATTGTTTTATAATTTCATTTCATTTTATTGTTTTATAATTTTATTTTATTTAACTTTATTGTTTTATCACTTTAATGTTTTGTATTTTTTTAATTTATTGTTTTATAATTTTATTTTATTCTGTTATAGTCTTAATTTTTTTTAATTTTTATTGTTTTGTAATTTCATTTTGTTTTATTGTTTTATAATTTTATTTTATTTAACTTTATTGTTTTATTACTTTATTGTTTTATAATTTTATTTTATTTTATTTTATTGTTTCATAATTTTATTTTTTGTAATGTTTTATTGTTTTATAATTTTATTTTATTTTATTGTTTTATCATTTTTTTGTAATTTTATTTCATTATTTTAGAATTTTACTTTTATTCGTTTTTTATTTTATTTTATTGTTTTATAATTTCATTTATTTTTTTGTTTTTATAATTTTATTTTTTTGTAATGTTTTATTGTTTTATAATTTTATTTTATTTTATTGTTTTATCATTTTATTTTTTTGTAATGTTTTATTGTTTTATAATTTTATTTTATTTTATTGTTTTATCATTTTTTTTTTGTAATTTTATTTCATTATTTTAGAATTTTACTTTTATTAGTTTTTTATTTTATTTTTTTGTTTTATAATTTCATTTATTTTATTGTTTTATTATTTTATTTTATTTTATATTATTGTTTTATCAATAGATTTTTTATCATTTTATTTGATTGTTTTATATTTTTTATTTAATTTTATTTGATTTTATTTATATTTTTAATTTAATTTTATTTGATTGTTTCATATTTGTTATTTTATTTAGTTGTTTTATAATTTTATTGTATTTTATTTTTTATGATTTAATTTTATTGTTTTACAATTTTATTTTGTTTTATTATTTTATTTTGCGTGGAATTTATTAATTTTTTTCAGTTTTGTTAAACCTTTTAATGACAGTATAAGTATTTTCTCTGTTGGATCAAGATCTAATATAGTTCAAATACTGCAAATTGAAGCAATTTGTAAACTTTACTGGTATGTAACTTTTTTTTGTTTAGATTTTTATTTGTATTTGTAAGTTTTTGTTTGCTTGGTGGATTTTTGTTTGTTTATTCATTCTATACATGGAAACTGGTTTACTTACTTTCTTTTAGTAACGTCAACTAATTGCTTCAAAAGCAACTTGTTTATTCACTTTAAGTAAAGTCAACTAATTACTAGGTTTCCTGAAATGTTACATTTAAAAATGCAAATGAGACATTCTTTTATATCTGACATACCTAATTAATTATGTAATCATATCCAGAATTAAAATCTCAAAAAATCTTTAAATAACATGCAAGAATTTCCTCTGCACCCACATACATTATTTTGTAAATATAACCAGCCTTTTATTATTATTTATTTTTTTTATTTAAAATATTTTATTTTGTAATTATTTTATTTAGTTTTTTATTTTAATGTTTTGTTATTTTATTTGATTCAAATTTATGTTTTTGTTTCATAATTTTATTTTATTTTAAAATATTTTAATTTATTTTAAAATACATTTTTTTTCTTCATAAATCCCTTTATATTTTATTATTTTAAAATTTAATGTTTTTTTTCATTTCATTTAATTGTTTTATAATTTTATTTTGTAATTTTCTATAATTTTCTAATATTTTATTTTATTTTGTTTTATTTTTTATAATTTATTATTACATATTTTATTTTATAATTATTTTGTTTTATTTTTTCTTATTTTTTAAACTTCTTTATATTCAATAAAAATGTATTTTAATGTTTTATTTAATTTATCTATTTTTATTTATTTATTTATTTTATTTAACTTTATTTACATTGATTGTTTTGAATTTTCATTTTATTTATTTATTTATTTATTTATTTATTTATTTATTTATTTATTTATTACTTTATTTTTTTCCCATCCATCACTCACACATCTCTCTTGTCTTGTTTTCCACAGCTAAGCAACGCTGCAAACTATACTGTCAATCCAAAGAGACGCGAGCTGTAGTGAACATGCAGACCCTGGTTGAACCTGGGACGCGCTGCTCCTACAAAGACCCCTACAGTGTGTGTGTGTACGGCGACTGTGAGGTGAATAACAGCGTGTTTCTCTTAAACACATGCCTTTAATTGCCTGTGGCTCACGATGTGTGTCTGCCTTCAGAAAGTGGGCTGTGATAATGTGGTTGGATCAGCTCTGCAAGAAGATAAATGTGGCATTTGTGGAGGAGACGGAACCAAGTGCAAAACTCACAAATTTAACTTCACCTTTGTAGAAAAGAGAGGTACGTCTAATATACACTAACAAAAACACTCAAGTCCAGACACAATAGTGCAATGCAAGTTTATTATACACTACCTGACAAAAGTCTTGTCATCAATCCCAGTTGTAAGAGCAACAAATAATAACTTGACTTCTAGTTGATCATTTGGAAAAGTGGCAGAAGGTGGATTTTTCTGATGAATCATCTGTTTCACTGCATCCCAATCATCACACATACTGCAGAAGACCTACTGGAACCCACATGGAGCCAAGATTCTCATAGAAATCAGTCAAGTTTGGTGAAGGAAAAATCATGGTTTGGGGTTACATTCAGTATAGGGGTGTGCGAAAGATTTGCAGAGTGAGCGACAACATCAACAGCCTGAGGTATCAAGACATTTGTGCTGCCCGTTACATTACAAACCACAGGAGAGGGTAAATTCTTCAGCAGGATAGTGCTCCTCATACTTCAGCCTCCATATCAAAGTTCCTGAAAGCAAAGAAGGTAAATGTGCTCCAGGATTGGCCAGCCCAGTCACCAGACATGAACATTATTGAGCATGTCTGGGGTAAGATGGAGGAAGCATTGAAGATGACTCCAAAGAATCTTGATGAACTCTGGGAGTCCTGCAAGAACTCTTTCTTTGCCATTCCAGATGACTATGACATGATCATGTTTTATTCTGGAAAAATATGCGTAATCTATATAAATATAGATAAGCCTATAAATAAGCCACTTCTGATAGCAAATGATCAACTAGAAGTCAAGTTATTATTTGTTGTTCCTAAAACTTGGATAGGCGACAAGACTTTTGTCAGGTAGTGTATTTATATATATGTATATATGTGTGTATAAATATATTTATATATATATATATATATATATATATATATATATACAGATGTTACTACTTCAATGTGTTCCTTATGGCGCCATTCATACCGCGGCGACAGCGGTACTTGGTGCGCCAGCAGCTTTTGACCGCTGGGTGGCAGTTTAACCACAGATATTCAGCTTTGCCTTTCCACAACACTAAACAGACTTTTCTGTGCGTACCTTATGTGATCAGATGTGTTCAATTAAAATATAATTTTGATTTAGTTTTCTTAGTAATAAACATGATCTTACCAGGGCTTAAAGTATTCCGGCACCATGCCGGATCTCCGGCGTGCGGCCGTGAGAGAAAAAAAAATAGAGCTTGCACATGCGCTTTAGTTGGGGATGCTCAAAATAACCGATTAAGCAATAACCGAAAGGGCACGTTTGTAACCGATGAATGGTATCAGTTAAACGATTAAAATATGCTTTATACATTTTTAAAGTTTGGCTGCAGACGGGGCATCTGTTAAATTGTTTACTGACTGCAGCCAGTGTTTTACGCTCTGCTTATGCTCGCTTAGCGCCAATCTGGAAACATTTTGGATTCGTGGCGAACGAGAAAGGCGAATCAATAATTAGGATGAAGCTATTTGTTGGGCTTGCTTAGAAAAATAAGTGTTAAATGGACAAACACGTCGAACCTCCAGAGCTGCGGTCATGTCACCCAGCCCATGGAATGCGGAGCCAGCTCCGGTGTCATCTACTGAACGCAAATGCCCAGCTAGTCCAGCCAGGTATGGCAGAGAGGCCTTTTCAAAAATGGCCAAATACAAAAGAGAAACTGATAAATAGTAGACGTTGATGAGAAATGGAGCAGCATATTTGGTAGTTGAGAACGCGCCGCTCCGCGATGTAGAGCTGGTTTCCGAGAAATGCAGGCGGCGGAGCAAGATACCCTCTTTGCCACAGTATCTGCATGCGCTACAGGGACACGTCTCAGTGCTGCTGGAAACATTGTAATCTCAAATAAGTCTCCGCTTAAACCGAACAAAGTCAACATGTTAGTTTTTCTGGCAAAGAATTTAAAATATGAATAGAAAACAAAAGGCGGAGAGACGCAGTTTTTTTTTTCAACATCTGACTTATGTTGTTACAAGCCTAGGCTAATATTTTTGTTCTTCGTTACTATTTATATTATTATTGATTAGTATTTGTGAAGTTTCTAAAATGTAACGTTTACTGTTTCAAGCAGTTAAAGTTATTTCTATTTAACTAGCCTTCATTATTATAGGCTGTATTGTGTTGTTTTATCAACGAAAGTTAAACAACAAACATGTTCGTTTGTACGGTTATTTAGCATAATACTTTGGTCTTTTTTGATTCCTTATTTTTTACATGAAATGTAAATTAACTTAGGTAGGCTACTTGGGTACAGGAGCGTAATTTGTTGGTAGTATACCGAGGAATGCTTAGACAGTGAATATTGTCATCATTATTTAAAAAATTATAAATAAATAAATAAATAAATAAACCTTACGGAAAGGATGAAATAAAGGAAAAGCATGCTCTTAATCATTCTTCATAATCTGATTCGTAGCTATACATGCAATAAACTTATATTGCGCCGACAAGAACAAGCTCTAAAAGGTAAAGTCTAAAGCCAGAGGAGTTATTGATATTAATGTTAGTTGTTAATATGATCGTAAACACTGCGTTGTATAATTAACGCCGTCATTGTGTCGTGTCTGCGATTTTTTTTTTCTCGTTGAAGAACAGAAAATTCATGTTATCGCCGTCTTCCCAGCCAGGTTTTTCAACATCTGACTTATGTTGTTACAAGCCTAGGCTAATATTTTTGTTCTACGTTACTATTTATATTATTATTGATTAGTATTTGTGAAGTTTCTAAAATGTAACGTTTACTGTTTCAAGCAGTTAAAGTTATTTCTATTTAACTAGCCTTCATTATTATAGGCTGTATTGTGTTGTTTTATCAACGAAAGTTAAACAACAAACATGTTCGTTTGTACGGTTATTTAGCATAATACTTTGGTCTTTTTTGATTCCTTATTTTTTACATGAAATGTAAATTAACTTAGGTAGGCTACTTGGGTACAGGGGCGTAATTTGTTGGTAGTATACCGAGGAATGCTTAGACAGTGAATATTGTCATCATTATTTAAAAAATTATAAATAAATAAATAAATAAATAAATAAATAAAACACCTTACGGAAAGGATGAAATAAAGGAAAAGCATGCTCTTAATCATTCTTCATAATCTGATTCGTAGCTATACATGCAATAAACTTATATTGCGCCGACATGAACAAGCTCTAAAAGGTAAAGTCTAAAGCCAGAGGAGTTATTGATATTAATGTTAGTTGTTAATATGATCGTAAACACTGCGTTGTATAATTAACGCCGTCATTGTGTCGTGTCTGCGATTTTATTTTCTCGTTGAAGAACAGAAAATTCATGTTATCGCCGTCTTCCCAACCAGGTTTGTCAACATCTGACTTATGTTGTTACAAGCCTAGGCTAATATTTTTGTTCTTCGTTACTATTTATATTATTATTGATTAGTATTTGTGAAGTTTCTAAAATGCAACGTTTACTGTTTCAAGCAGTTAAAGTTATTTCTAGTTAACTAGCCTACATTATTATAGGCTGTATTGTGTTGTTTTATCAACGAAAGTTAAACAACAAACATGTTCGTTTGTACGGTTATTTAGCATAATACTTTGGTCTTTTTTGATTCCTTATTTTTTACATGAAATGTAAATTAACTTAGGTAGGCTACTTGGGTACAGGGGCGTAATTTGTTGGTAGTATACCGAGGAATGCTTAGACAGTGAATATTGTCATCATTATTTAAAAAAATTATAAATAAATAAATAAATAAAACACCTTACGGAAAGGATGAAATAAAGGATAAGCATGCTCTTAATCATTCTTCATAATCTGATTCGTAGCTATACATGCAATAAACTTATATTGCGCCGACAAGAACAAGCTCTAAAAGGTAAAGTCTAAAGCGAGAGGAGTTATTGATATTAATGTTATCGACGTCTTCCCAGCCAGGTTTTCATGCACAGTTTCCGTTTTTGTTTCTTCTCAAACAATAAAGTTTCGCTATAGCAGGCCCGGCGGCAGGATATCATAAATGAGGGCGCAAGGGCGATATTTTTATATGACGTGCTAAAATTGAAAAATGAAATTTACATGAAGAGCTTTATTAGTGAAAAGCTGCCGAGCGCAACGAAATGGGCTATAAGCTATATTTGGTCTTATGTGCTGAAATACTTAACACTTTTCTTAAGACCACAGAATAATATGCAACATCTAAATGTCATATAGCCAATAAGGAAAAATTAACATGTTTCAGGTCTCTCCAGTGCATTTGGACTGAATATTTGACTGTGTCTTACTGGATGTCTCCAGTAACTCTATAAACATAGAGGCACAAGCAGACTGTGGAATTCATTCATTAATTCTTTCTTTTATTTATTTATTGTCAACCAAATATATATATAAATTAATATGTGTGTGTGTGTGTGTGTGTGTGTGTGTGTGTGTGTGTGTGTGTGTGTGTGTGTGTGTGTGTGTGTGTGTGTGTGTGTGTGTGTGTGTGTGTGTGTGTGTGTGTGTGTGTGTGTGTGTGTGTGATTGCAGCAGACTGAAGAAGTTGTGCATTGGGTGGGTGGCATCTGCTGTTATGCAGAGGGCTCTACGGGTAAGACGTGTGCTGTAAATGTCCTGAAGGGAGGGGAGAGAGACACCAACGATCTTCTCAGCTGTTCTCACTATGCATTGAAGTGTTTTCCTGCAGAAAATCCAAGGTTCCATACCACACAGTGATGCAGCTGGTCAGGATGCTCTCAATAGTGCCTCTGTAGAAGGTGTACATGATTGGGGCTGGTGCTCTTGCTCTTTTGAGTGGCAGCCTGTTTGAACATATCCCAGTCTGTGGTATTGAAGCAGTCTTGTAAAGCCTCTGAAGAACCTTCTGGCCACACTTGTATCTCCTTGCAAACCGGTTTGGTGACTTTAACTATCGGTCTGTAAGCAGGCATTAGCATGACAGTTAAGTGGTCCACCAAGGTGGGGGAGGGGGAAGGCTTTGTAAGCTCAAAATATGCCCACACATGCAAGCTAAACTAGATCATATCTGAGTCATCATGCTTTATTACCCAACCAAAATCAGCGAGGAAAAAATAAATGTTTTAAATTAAATTATATTTAAATGTTAAATTAAATTAAAAAATGAATTTAAATTTTAAATGCCATTTAAAAATAGTTGCTAAAATTAATGTGTTACTTACTTACATTTTTAGGCATTAGCCAAACAGAAAGCCTGTCTACGGTAAATCCACACGCACTAAATAGCCTACCTTTTTCTTTTATAACACTGTAAACATAACTTCGCAGGTCGATCATCTTCAAACGCAAAAGGCATTTTTAAGTGTCCTAACTTGACTGCTGCTGTAGTATGGGATGTTTTTTTACATAACTTTAAACGTGTGCTTTAGCTATGTCAAAATGAAAGCAAATTTTTTAAGGGCTCTGCGTTTTGTCAATTGTATAGCTTTAATAATAATAATAATAATAATAATAATGGATATAACAAATTATAATATTATAGTATAGACATTTTTACTAGGCTACTTTAATATTAATCCCTAACTGAAAAACGAATGTGAAAATGACTGGCAGCTGTGCTAAAATTAATATAATGGCAAATTTCTTCTGCGTTTTTTCCCTTTATAGCTCAATAGTTTTATTCAAAGAATATAGTTCTCTCTTCAACTTTCAGGTTTGAGGTGGGGGAAGAAATGGCAGAGGCAATTCAAATGTACCATCTCTAAATTAAAAAAGGCCACTTACGCGGCATCTGTGTGTAAAGATTATTACCTTATTTTTATTTTATTATTATTATTTATTTATTCATTCATTCATTCGTCATTCATTTTCTTTTTGGCTTAGTCCCTTTATTAGTCTGTAATTGCCACAGCGGAATGAACCGTCAACTTATCCAGCATATGTTTTACGCAGAGGATGCCAGGAGGGCCAGCTGGGGCTTCGGGACGGAGTGAAAGGAGAGGCAGGACTTTGCCCCGAGTCTGGGAAAGATGGCTTGCCGTCATTACACTCGTTTTCCGATGGCACACGAGTTACATGCGCCAAACACATGAAGAAATAAATTAATAAATAAGGGAAAGAAAACATCTAGCCTTATAGGCTGAGTTCTTTTTGATTATAATCGCCGTTAAGTTTCCATTTTAAATGTAAGGCTGTTGCAAAAAATAATAAAATTGCTTAAAGTAATACAATTTTAATTTATAAGTGACTTTGCTGCGTCCCCCTTGATGTTTCAATAACGCATAATAATCTATACACCATATTAAAGACACTTAAATAGACATGATTTCGGCCTCACTGATGCCCATTAACTCCTGACAGACAAGCTTTTGGTTATGAGAAGGGGGAAGGGGTCTCCACTATTAAGTGTTTTTCACAAACATGAATACACAAAATCCAAAACTCCTATAGGACGGATGGCGTAACAAAACCTATGCGTTTAAAAACGAAACCGCATTAAATATGGGGCCTTATGAAAATGAATGTTTCTATCTTTTGAACGGTGACGGCATAATATCATGGAATTACTTTCAATAGCAAAATAAAAAACATCTCAAGGAAGAACGGACAAAAGAAAGTTTCACTTCTATCACTCTTTAAAAGTTTTGGTTTGGTTCATTGTAAATGCTCAGTCTCGTTATGAACTGATCTTCATTTCTCTGTGTTGGTGGAATAAAGCAGGCGAGTCAATTTATGAGCAGACAGAGCAGGATTCTTATGATGACTACCGGCGCAATTCCGCTCTTTGTTATGAGCCGTAGTTTCAGTGTAAACTTAGTAAAGGTGAGTTTCTTTGGCGATGATGTGTACAGTGTTAGATTTTATATTTAGCGGACATTTGCGCTGAACACGCGGTGAATGCAACGCATCAAGATTCGGGCACCTTCTCCGAAAACACTCAATTGATCTCAGCTGGTGGATCAACATTTACCTCATGTTATGATTGCTGTCATCTGCGCCATTATTATTATTATAACTTTAGGGGAGGTTTGCAAACCTGTGCACTTTTCACTCTTCAGTGGTTTGCATTTCCTGCACTAACAAAAGCTTTCTGTTCATTATATTCAGACACACAAATGCTCCCAAATATAGTATAAGGGGGCATAGATTAAATTTCGGGCGCTCATGCGACCAAAATGGTTGCAATTTCGAGCCCTGTAGTATAGGGACATGTATTCAGACCACAACTGAACGTTTGAAGAAAATTGAATGCCTTATTATTTAGAATTAGCTATTATTGATGTAGCCGTTCAAGGCGCATAATTGATTTATTACGGTACTGACAGTATTAGAAAATCCATGTCGTGGCGCAATGTCACACCGGTGATGACTATGACACCGGTGTACCGCCCACCCCTACTACCTGTTATTTAAAATATCTATATTACGCTCCAAGCATTCGCCAAAAAGAAAATATTTCTAAGTAAAAACACAAAACATAGCTGAATAGAGTGTTGCCTGCTTTAGAGGATGGGTTAGTAATTATATTATAACTGGTTATGTTCAGGTCAATGAAATAATACCTTTAATAAATAAAATATGTTCGTAAGAACGTGGTGGGCCAGTGATTCCGTCTTTATAAAAAGGCTAGCCTATTTTATGCATTAAATATAACTAATTTCCTTTATTTCTGATTAGACCATGCATTTTAGACTATTTTACTATTGTAATATGTGCATATGCTTTTTTTTTAAATAACATTCAACAAATATTTTAGCACATCGAAAGTAATTAAGTGACCTGTTTTTTTTTTTATTAAAACCTTTATGCAAAAGGATCAGAGGATAAATTATCGTAGGATAAACGTATCTTATGGAAAAACACCAATTGACGGGCTCTGCTTTCGGTTTTAAAAGAATCAAGCAGCTTTAAAAAATATAATTTGCTGAAGAGAAATGACAGGAAAAAAAGAAAGAAAAAGATAAAATATATAGTGACTGTTAAAAGAACATTTTTCTTTAATATATTCTTTCGACTCCGAAACATCAGCTAAGAAAGATTATGATGAATGACGGAGTTTCTCTATTGCCTGCTTCAGCAGTTGTCCCGGTCCCGCTGGTTATGAACGAGGAGGCGGAGAGAATGCGCTGTTTAGTTTCGGCTTGATATATTTAAATAAAAACTAACACCGAACTGCTTTTAACGCTCAAAAAGTTAAACTAAAATGCACAATTCTTGTTGGTTGCACCCGCGGGATGCACAATGAACCAAACGCGGCATTATTTTAATTCTATATTCGTGAAGAATGAGCCATGAGATTGAGATTTTTGAAGGTGCTCTCTAGCGGCGAAGTTCCTGGCAGAGTAGCGAGTGAAAACATGTGCATAAAGAAATTGGACAAGAGGAATAACATTTTAAATTATATAACAAGCATCGTATTCTTTCTAATCCTCGCCCAGTTTTAATACAAGTTGTGTTTTTTTAATATTTGTGGCTGGGAAGTTTATTAAGAATATATTTATAATTATATATAATTAAATAAATACATAATTATATATATATATATATATATATATATATATATATATATATATATATATATATATAGAGAGAGAGAGAGAGAGAGAGAGAGAGAGAGAGAGAGAGAGAGAGAGAGAGAGAGAGAGAGAGAGAGAGCTGCTGTAAAGGCTATTTCTTTCCGTTCGCATCCCGTCCCTTTGCGCCCCCTGGCGGCTTTTTCACAAACTGCGGTCTTACACTAAAAACAGAGCAGCATTTATTTCAAACGGCGGCGGTATAAGCCACGGCGGTAATAGCCACTTTGAACTCTCACCTACTGTATATATATATATATATATATATATATATATATATATATATATATATATATATATATATATATATATATATATATATTAGTGCTGTCAAAATTAGTGCGTTAACGTATGCAATTAATTAGAAATATTTAACGTGTTTAAAAAAATTAACGCAATTACGCAGTTCCAGTTTTATTATTTCCTGTTGTTGCCGACGTGTGATCAACATGCAAAGAAATAAGGATAAGACCAATAAATTACCAATAAGACCAATTACCAGGCTATCCAGCGTTTCCTCCAGATTTTCATGCAATTTCGGGTGTTTCATTTTTAACTTTCGACTTTTTTTTTATGGAATTTGATACCGCATGGCGAAAATAAAGGAAAACCTCCGCATTTCGTGACTCGGTGGTCCTTTAAGGTGATCAAAAATCGCTGCCTACAAGGTAGACTCTTAAAAAGACTATTAACTTAATCATATTAAAATCGGAGTATTGGTGTCTTATGTAAATGTACTCAGAAAGTGCCAGATGAAGTCACGAGCTGTCAAAGACAGCGCATTCCTCTGCCTTTTAGTAAGTTTGACGTGTTTTGATGAACGCGATCATGCGTGTTGAATCTGAAGGGAGTCGCTCCGGCTGTGCTGTCTTGTGTGTGCGTGCGTGCGTGCGTGCGTGCGTGCGTGAGTGTGTGTGTGTGTTTTTATTTCTGTAATAAATATGGCTGCCAAGCCAGGATCTTGATGGTTTATTGTGGGCATGTTGTTTACATGAAGAAATCTGTGTTACAAGTAAAACAAAAATTCTAATAAACAATTATATTTTGAATTGAAATAGTCTTTGTTTTGAGTTTACATAAATTTTACATTTGAATAACCAAAATTACAAGTTTCAGTCTTTTAAATGTGATTAATCGCGATTAATTAAAAAAAAAAAAGTGTGATTAATTAGTAAACTTTTTTTAATCGTTTGATAACACTAATATATATTTATATCTATATATAGTGCTATAAATATATAGTGCTATATATATACTATATATATAAATAGTGCTATATATAAGTACTATAAAAATGTATATACATTTTAGTTTGTTTTGTTAATTATTTTGATGGTTTGTTGTCAAGATATTTCTATTTAGATTCAGTTCTATCTTTAGTAATTCTACAGAGTTTACAGAATATATTTTTAGATGAACTCTTGTACAAACCTCTTAGTAATAAAAGTAAAATAATTACTTGAACCGCTGCGATGGCTTTTCTCCTACTTTACCTTTCAAAATACTATCAGTGGTGTTTAGGGAAGGGTATATGTATGTGTGTGTGTGTTTGTGTGTGTCAGTAGATTTCAAGCTGATATTTTATACACGACAAGCCGACCGAAATAAGTCTGGCATAAATGTATACAGTGACCTCTGGTAGATTTACAAAAAATGTCAGAAATGAGAAAACGTGACCCAGTAATGTATTTGAGATTGTCATAAATGTACATGGCACCCTTTAGTGGGTTTGTGAAAACAAAAACTGAAAGAAAGTGTAGTCCAGGGTACATAATTGTCGGTTGATAAAAAATTTAGCCGTAGACACATTTTTCCAATAAGCCTGGGTTGGATTGTTTGATAGCGTGGTTAAAGTATTGTAATAGTGTTTTACTGTGTTTTACATCTGCATTAGGTGTCATTAAAGTGCTTGTAGTTCCCAGAGGAGCGAGACATCTCTTCATCCAGGAGCTCAACGGCACTGCTCACATCTTAGGTAAAGAGATTTTTCTGTTGTTTTTTTACAGCAAACACTGAAGATGTTGTTGCACTGTGAAAAAGTCTTTACTTACTTAGAGTTTTTGTTTTGTTTCTTGTCCAAATAGTCAGAAATAAGGTCAAAATGAAGGGCATTTTTTTTCATTAAACAAGCACATAATCAATATTATTAAAACCTCAAAACATCGCCTCACAGCAAGAAGGTCGCTGGTTCGAGTCCCGGCTGGACCAGTAGGCCTTTCTGTGCGGAGTTTGCATGTTCTCCCTGTGTTGGCGAAGGTTTTCCTCCGAGTGCTCCGGTTTCCCCCACAGTCCAAATACATGTGCTATAGGTGAATTGAATTTACTAAATTGGCCATAGTATATGTGTGTGTGTGAATGTGAGTGTGTATGGGTGTTTCCCAGTACTGGGTTGCACCTGGAAGGGTATCCGTTATGTAAAACATATGCTGGATAGGATAAGTTGGCAGTTCATTTCGCTGTGCCGAACCCCTGATTAATAAAGGGACTAAGCCATACCTGCCAACAATCCTGTTTTTCCCAGGAGTCTCCTGTATTTCAGACCCATCTCCCGCCACCCTCCCGTTTTGTTATTTCTCCTGGAGAACTCCCGAAATTTCAGCCCCCCAACCCCGCTCCTCATATTTTTGGTACAGTCTCTATTACCCCTGGGTCGCCAACTTTGGTATAGTATCTGATCGCAGCGGCTGCCTGAAACCCAGTCCATATAGTTATTAACACCACAGAACAGTTACTAACACGGGTCTCAGCTGTGTTATTCAGACAAACACCACTCCCATCAACCCCCACCAAACCCCCTGCTCTATCAGAATTTCAGAGACAATTGTTTGCAGGTATGGACTAAGCTGAAAGAAAATGAATGAATGAATAAATAATAATATTATTAACCAAAAATAATCAACCTTAAACATGCAAACAATCAACATTATCAAAAACACGACGATATCTTTTGCTTGTCTAGTAAATGCATCTTGAATTGGACTAGAAACAAAACACAAACTCTTAAGCAACAAAAGCATTTGTTTTGCAGTGTGTAATTGAATTCTCTCTCTCTCTTTATGTTCAGCTGTCAAGAATAAAGCATCAGGTGATTTCTTCCTCAATTCACATGGAGATTATCCAGAGACGCGCTCAGTCATTGAAAAAGGTCTAGAATGGGAGTATGAGAATAAAAACAACAAGGACACCATCCAAACCAACGGCCCACTGAAGAACGATGTAGTTATCATGGTAATTCTCACACACAAACACACGCACACCTACACATGAGTAAAAACCAGAGATGGGAAGTAATGAAGTACAAATACTTTGTTACTGTACTTAAGTAGATTTTTCTGGTATCAGTACTTTACTCCACTATTTATTTATCTGTCTTTTTACTTTCTTCTCCTTACATTTTAAATCGGGTTTGTTGCTTTTTATTTTAATATGTTTTGTGGCACGATCTATATTTCTTGTCACTGCGCAATTTGAATGCCTTTTTGATTCAGTCAGTCTATTCTTTGAGATTGCGCGGCTGCATGCTACAGTGAGCGGCTTGTTCAACCTCTGATCATGCACTGTAAGCTTGTTTATTTAAGCTTATCATGGGAACGGCTAACGTGGATGATCCCTGATCTTTCAATCTAATACTGCGGAATAAATACCCCGAACAATTATCTGCTTTTTTGTCAGCGTTTCTACAGTTAGTAGCTACTAGAGCAATGAAATACTTTATGAATACGTTATGCAGTGAGGTTTATTTCCTTTGTTTCCAACAAGTTCATATTTCCTTGTACAGAGTTTATAGTTATGTTGTTTTAGCATGTACAGTTAAAGTCAGAATTATTAGCCCCCCTGTTCATTTTTTTCCCCAATTTCTGTTTAACAGAAAGAAGATTTCTTCAACACATTTCTAAACATAATAGTTTTAATAACTCAATTTATTAATTTTAAATAATAGTTTTAAGTTATTAATTTATAATAACTGATTTATTTTATCTTTGCCATGATGACAGTAAAAAATATTTGACTTGATATTTTTCAAGACACTTCTATACAGCTTAAAGGGACATATAAAGGCTTAACTAGGTTAATTAGGTAATTAGGCAGGGTATTATGTTACAATGGTTTGTTCCGTAGACTATTGAAAAAATGTATAGCTTAAAGGGGCTAATAATTTTGACCTTAAAAT